>NC_071273.1:20515142-20755142 GCF_023375685.1 Ictalurus furcatus
AAAAGCATTCTTCAAATAAAGTAATGCTTGCTGGGAAAAAGGATTAGCGAAACAGACAGTTACTATAGTGACGTACAGCCTCTCGCGGAACGTGAACATGTCATCGATTTTAAAAGCATATTTTAGCATTAGTGCTAGCGAACTCTGTGAGCTCATTATTTTGCCGTTATTAGCTGCCTGAGGAGTAAATCCAAAATGAAGCGTGTGTGTCCATACTGTATAATCAGACCCCGGCTCTATATAGCGCTGAAAGCAAAGTACCTAGTGAGTCTGTATGTTTTTAATAGACAAATAATAGATGTACCTCTTCTCTGAGACAAAAAAATTTCCCCACAACTTTTGGAGTGCTGGTGTGACCCCTGACTGTATTAAATATAATCTTACACTGTCCAAACCCGTAACAGTGTCGAGTTGAAGGGCTGTGACTCAAGTGAGAAGTGGGACATTTGTGTGTCCCTCTCTCGCTCTCTCTCTCTCTCTCTCTCTCTCTCTCTCGCTCCTTGTCTCCCCCCTGTCTGTTTGTCACCATATGTTGCTCTGTGTTCCCTTCCCCCTCAAGTCCGCCTCTATTTTTGCTCCATCTCTTCCCAGTTCCCCCATTGTCTGTCTCTCGTTAACACTTCTGCTGGCATCCCTCTGCGTCTAAGGCTGTGTTTCCTTCTGATCAGACACACACTGTCTCATTGTGCTACTTTCCTCCCACTTAGGGAATGTAATTGCTTGTAAGAAGACTTAAGCGTGACCACGTACAATGGCGAGACGATAAAGGAGAAAAGAAGCGAAACCTGCGTGGGCATGGGTGTGTGTATGTGTGCGGGGTGGGGTGCGATTGGGCTCCCTCGGGGCGGTGTATCGATGCTTAGCGTGGGACGTATCGGCCCCTCGTGTCAGATAATTGGTTTTTAGCGTTTGTTTGGTCGCTTGTTATGCAGGTGCAGAAGTGTGTATGGAGATGTGTTTGATTAAAAACCCCAAACCTGCAAGTTTGGTGAAAGTGTGTGCATGTTTTTATAGCTTGGTCCTCAATAGGATAGTACAGTCTGACAGGATTGAACTTAAAATGAAAAAAACACAAACAAACAAAAAAAACATTAAAAATAAAGTTTCATTTTGTTTACTGAGGTTAAGGTTAGGGTTACATTTAGGTGTAGCCTAGCACACAATGTGAGTGTGTGTGTGTGTATGTCTGTATCTGTGTATGTGTGAGTGTGTGAGTGTGTGTGTGTGTGTGTGAGTGTGTATGTGTGTGTGTATGTGTGTGTATGTGTGTATGTGAGTGTGTGAGTGTGTGTGTGAGTGTGTATGTGTTCGTATGTATGTATGTGAGTGTGTGAATGTGTGAATGTGTGTGCATGTGTGTGTATGTGTGTGTGTATGTGTTTGTGTGTTTGTGTTTGTAGGTATGTATGTGAGTGTGTGTGAATGTGTGTGTATGTGTTCATATGTATGTATGTGAGTGTGTGCATGTGTGTATGTGTGTATGTGAGTGTGTGAGTGTGTGTGTGAGTGTGTATGTGTTCGTATGTATGTATGTGAGTGTGTGAATGTGTGTGTATGTGTGTGTGTGTATGTGTATGCGTGTTTGTGTTTGTAGGTATGTATGTGAGTGTGTGTGAATGTGTGTGTATGTGTGTATGTGTTCGTATGTATGTATGTGAGTGTGTGAATGTGTGTGAATGTGTGTGCATGTGTGTATGTGTGTGTGTGTGTATGTGATTGTGTGAGTGTGTGTGAGTGTGTATGTGTTCGTATGTATGTATGTGAGTGTGTGAATGTGTGTGAATGTGTGTGCATGTGTGTGCATGTGTGTGTATGTGTATGTATGTATGTGTTTGTATGTATGTAGGTGAGTGTGTGTGAGTGTGTGTGTATGTGTGTATGTGTTTGTATGTATGTATGTAAGTGTGTGTGAGTGTGTGTGAGTGTGTGTGAGTGTGTGTGAGTGTGTGAGAGTGTTCACTTTTCTTCAAATCCCTTCATACCATCATCAGTTTCTTGTCACTCCAAGTCGGACGCGTCTCTCCACGGTGGGATGGAGCAGCAACGGTCTCCATGGTGATGTTGTTCCGCCAAAAGCAAGGGCTTCCTGGACCAGGCCCATGTTGCCGCGGGTGACGGCTGCCTCTGATCTGAGCATCAGCCACATCTACGTCCTATCTCTTTATCCTTTCATCCATAATTCCAGACCTTCTGTCTCTTGCTTCATCCCTCCATCAAAGGTACACAGATTTGAATCTCATCCCTCGCTCACTCTCTGTTCTCCGTCCTGTTCGTCTCTCGCTCCTCACGTCTGACAACCGCTCCATCCGTCTCGTCTTTTCTCTCTTCTTCATTCCTGTCAATCTTCTGTCTTCTGTCAGACTGCGAGGTCAGTGATACCCATGTCTGTCTCATGTTTGTCTTTGTTGTGGAAGATGTACACACACACACACACACACACACACACACACACACACACACAGACCGCTGTTTAGTGGACTAAATAAGATCCTGGCACACTGCATTTTCCATGAAATCTCAACTATTTGTCATGCGGTGATTCTGGAATGAAAGGGACAGCATGGGGGAAACATGTGCCGTGTTTTTCTGTTCTGCTGACGCTAATGCAAGTTTACAAGTCATTTGTCATCCCACAGAAACGTGTGTGTGTGTGTGTGTGTGTGTGCGCGTGTGTGTGTGTGTGAGGGGGTGAGACTAAAGACAGTCTGATGGTGGTCTAAGTGGTGTATTAAAGATAGTCATTCCTTTTGGAATCTGTAGAGCCATCACAACCATCACACACGTGTGTGTATGCGTGTGTGTATGCGTGTGTATGTGTGTGTGTGTGTGTGTGTGTGTGTCTCTGTCTGTCTGATGACTCAAAGCATGCAAAGTGATGATTTGTGATGTATATGTGCAGTTTGTGTGTGTGTGTGTGTGTGTGTGTGTCTGTCTGTCTGATGATTTTTCCAAGTGCAGTTTGTGTGTATATGTGCATAATGTGTGTGTGTGTGTGTGTATGTATTTATCAAGGCTTTTAGAATCAACTCTACTGTTCACATTTGTACTGAATCATTGCATTTACATTTATTCATTTAGCAGATGCTTTTATCCAAAGCGACTTACAAATGAAGAAACACGGGGCATTGTCTAAACTTTCTGGCTGAAAAAAGTTCCTCATTTTATGCAATCCTGTATTATATTTTCTCACATTTTTAAAACGATGCATCAGTTTTTAAATTTACAGCTAAGTCCTTGGTGTCCATGTGAGCGGAGTTAGAAACTCGGACAGCATTCTGATGCGTGTCTGGTGCACTGCACTGGCGTTACTGTTACAGTGTCGTTATGTTGTACTCTACGTAGTGAGCGACCGGAGTTAGAAGAAGAAGATTTGTCATGTGTACGTTACGGCACAGTGGGATTATTTTCTTTGCAGATCCCAGCTTGTTAGGAAGCTGGAGTCAGAGCACAGGGTCAGCCATGATACCGCGTCCCTGGAGCAGAGAGGGTTAGGGGCCTTGCTCAAGGGATTGGAGGTTCTGTGTCTTGAACCATTGAGCCACAATCTGAAAGCATTTGGGATTTGTCGAAACATGGAAAATCTAGCTGAATGCATTGCTGATAGGAAGTAAATGTAAAGACAGAAGCAAAATATTAAAGTCCAATCGTTTTTGTGATGTCATCACAACACGCGTTCAGCCAAAGCCCTCTTCTATTCACATGAGTCGCACATGAGTACAGCAAAAAGGTCTCCTTTACCTTTAAATAGCAAAAGCGTGCTCTACTAAGTACTAAAGATGCTCGCCATGAAGGCGGTGACTCATTTTGAAACTGGAGAAATCATTATAAGTTGCATTTTCAGTTGAATTCGAGGAAACCACTTGAAGCATTCGTCGAGTTGAACTATTTCAATGGCTTTTGTTTGATTTGTTCATTACAAACAGCTGAAAGTCGGTACATTTTAACAATAAACCTGATTTGCGGTGGTAATGTATCACAGATTATACGTTTTGCTTTCTTTCTTAAAGAACACCTTTTTTTTTTTACTCCATTTATTATTAGTATTAGAATGTGTTATGTGTTGTGTTACTGTACAAGTCCATGCGAATGAGTTACTATCGAAATGATAACGTACTATAACCGTTATATAAACCTGTGATTTGAGTTAAATCCAGCATTACTGTCCGAGCTGCTGTTATAGAAAATGTTCAAGACCTTCTGACCAATCAGGATCAAGAATTCAGCAGCACAGCGTTGTAAAGGTAGATTTGGACGGATTGATTTAACAGGATGAGGAGCAGAGAAATTAGTAGTCAGAGTTTGTCACTGATCAGTTGCCTCATTTCATCCTCTCTCTCTCTCTCTCTCTCTCTCTCTCTCTCTCTCTTTCTCTCTCTCTCTCTCTTGTCCCTCTCCATTTGTCTCTGGGCACTGAGCTGCTTTGAACATGGCAGGGGGCTCAGCGATTTCTGCTGAGCACAACACGTGCCGAATTTGGACAAAGCCTGATGAAGCGTGTACTGTAGCTCTCTGTGTGCTCCCTGAATCTGCTCAGTGGCCGTTGTGCTGTTGTGTGTGCGAGTGTCATTTGAAAATGTTAGTCTAAATGTTGTTGATGATGTCTTTGCGGATTCTGTCACGCAGTAAACCACGGATAGTGGAGGAAAAAAGGCAGAGTGTAGCGATAAGCGCCGTTTTTCCACATGAAAAAGAAAATCGAAGACACGTTAGCTACCCAGTGCCTCCACCAGAAATAATTAACGGCAGAGATGCAAAAGACTCCTTAATTAGATTTTTTAATTATTGAGAATTTGCTTCTCTTCTGTAGTGTCCCAATTATAGAGGAGCCTCATCAAAAAAAAAAAAAAGAGAGAGAGAAAGAGAGGCAGCATGAAAGAATGAAGAAACAAAAGAGTCCCCTTTTTTCCTGAATCTTGTGTTTGATGAGTGTTCCTCACTGATGAAGGCCACGCGCTCTCTGCTGCTAATGAACACCCTTGATTGGAGGGATTGATGAGGAGGGAGGAGAGGAAGATGAAGATGGTCGGACGAGACGAGTGATGAGTAATCATCAGGCCGTTTTGCAGTTTTTTAGTTTTGTGTTTTTTTTTTATATTGGATGTTGGGGGAGGTGGGGGGGGAGGGGGGTTGTGAGGGGTGTGTATTTCACTGGTTGACCTTGCCTGTGTGCCTTGGTGAATTAATTAAGGTGCGCTTTAATGCGGAGTGCGATTTGGGATGAGGCGAGAGATTAGCACGGCGGCGGCCGGGTCTCTCCTCGGGGAGCGAGCTCGCAGCTTCAGCTATGTAGGGCCGGCCACGAGGGGCCGCACTCAATTAACAGCTGTCACAGTGTCGGGGGCGCACATATGGAGCGCCCCCTAGCCATGCCAAAATACACACATCCCTCACAATACACACAATAGAGAATTACCGAGGATAGGATTATCCACTTTTTTATCCTAATTGATCATTTACTTGAAAGTACTTACTCTGTTTTGGTATTCATAGTTTCATATAACATCATTTTATTACTTTAAAATCCTTTTACTACTTTTTAATTTGATTTCATTGATGGCAAAAATGATATTTCAGCAAGTGAAAACTTTATCTATTACCTACTATAATATTACAATAACGATTTCTGTACATTTAACTGATCTCAGGTTTGAAATAGTCCCGTTCTACTGGCAGATCATTTTTTTATTCATTTGAAACATATTTAGTTCCTTTGAAGTATTTCTAGAAAGAAGAAAGATCATTGGGAATTTTTAAATAAGAAAATGTAACGCTTGAAATGAGTCTAAAATTAACGAGCACATGAGCAGTATTTGGTTCGTAATAAGAAACAAGATAGATTTTCTCGTATTGAAGATATTATGTTATTTTATCCTGTGCATCCTAATCTATTGAGGTCATAGCTTTACATACACCTTGCAAAATCTGCAATACGTTAATATTTTTTTTTAAATAAGAGGGATCATAAAAATTGCGTTTAGTTGTTTATTTAGTCCTTCCCTGAATAAGCTGTTTCACATAACAGATGTTTAAATATAGTCCATAAGACACAATAATAACTGAATTTACACAAAACGAACCAGTTCAAAAGTTTACACACGCTCGATTATTAATACCGTGTGTCGTTACCTGGATGATCAACGACTGTGTTTATGTTCTGTGAGAGTTGTTCATGAGTCCCTTGTTTGTCCTGAGCAGTTAAACTGCCCACTGTTCTTCAGAAAATCCTCCAGGTCCTGCACATTCTTTACTTTTCCAGCATCTTCTGCATATCTGACCCCTTTGTAACAGCGGCTATATGATGTTGAGATCCATCTTTTCGCACCGAGGACAAAGTTGGGGGGGGGGGGGGGGGGTGTGTGTAAACTATTGAACAGGACGATCTTTTGTAAATTATTATTTTGTCTTTTGGGAAACATGTAAATATCTTATGTAGCGTCTGAAAGGCAGTGCTAAATGAAAAAATAAGATCTTTAAACAAAATAATAATTTACACCATGTATATCTATCTATCTATTTATAGATGGGTGGATGGATGGATGGATGGATGGTACCACATATGACAACTGCTCTATTAACTATATACATGGTTATTGTTTCCCCCGCTTATTTCTGACATAATGTCGGTTATTTTCTGCTTCCTATGGGCTGCCCTCCATCCTGCTCGTACAGTATTTCCATTACCAAATGAGAACTATCATTATTACCTGAGCTGAATTTGGTTTTCTTCCAAGAATGCAAAACAACTGGTTAAACACAATCGTCATATAATCATCCTGATTAATTTTTTCTCTTTGGAAATACTTCTCTTGATTTTCTGCCTCCAGAGCTATAGCAGAGGCAAGAACCCTCCTCATTGCCAGAGTTATACCGTTCTTTATTACTTTCATCTCCATTACTGATGATAAATCACATAGCAAGGTAAGCTAAGTTAGCTGATACTAGCTAGGATTGGTAAGAGCGTTGTTATGGTTACAGAGTGCAGTCGTATAAGCTGGTTCCCCCCCAAATCAGTATATAACAACCATAGTCAGCACATTTTCTGAAAGCAACTTCATCCAAGTACCAGGAATCCCAACCAGTGGAAAGTGGGCGGAGCTAGAAATAGTGTAGCTTACTGATTGGTCACAGACAATCATCACAGAATTGTCCTGATAATGTTTCTAGCTAGAATCACTTTTCTACTCAACACAACGGCACTACTGATATTCGGCAGCGTAGTGACTGTGGCAAAAGTTCTTTCTTTTGCAAATATGCTTTTATTCAACTTCACACTTTTATCCTAAACGTATCCGAATGTTCAGATCCCCACAATGATTTGTCTTGTTATTTTGGCATGAGCTTAAATGTTTTTTTTTTGTTACCTCTGCACCAAGTACAACCTGCTAATCTTTTTTCCCCCCTTTCTCTCTCCAATTTGATCACCTGACAATTCCCACCTACTAGCCAGCTCTTCTTTATCATACAACAGCTATACTGTCAAAAAATAGCGGCGGGTGAAGCCTAACATGTGTAAACAACAGCACCTTTGCAAACTGCTACTCATGCTACGTCACAGGAAAGCGTAACACACTCGGAGCAAAACGATATCCGCCCTCTTCCACATGCACGAGCTTACAAATGCTCATTGGCTCCTGTACACGGATGGCTGTGGCATCAGCAGGATTCTAACTCGTGATCTCCTGATGATCCAGGGCTGCGTTTGCCTCGCACACTTGAATCCTGCCTCCGCCCTGTGCATGCGGAGTTTGCATGTTCTCCCCATGCTTCGGGGCTTTCCTCCGGGTACTCCGGTTTCCTCCCCCAGTCCAAGGTATTGTAGGCTGATCTCTAAATTGTCCGTAGTGTGTGAATGGGTGTGTGAATGTGTGGGAGTTTCCTGGGATAGTCTCCAGGTTCCCCGTGACCCTGTAGGATAAGCGGTACAGAAAACGGATAGATCTATGGATCTCCTGATGATAGGCTGAATGCTTTTCTGTTGTGCCACTCGGGAGCGCAATCCGCTGGTCCTTATGTTTGGCAGAATTCCAAATAGCTTTTTATTCACTATATATGCTCACTACATAGGGTGCTGTAGAATATACTCAGTGCACGATATACCTCATACAACACCATTTGAGTCAAATGCAAAAACCCTTGATTTTTGTTGTATTTTTATTGTTGTTGTTTTTTGTTGTTGTCTGAGGAATTTAGTGTTTAGCGTTCTCTTTATTTTTGTTAAGATTAAAGTATTCACACTCGCTATGTCTGGTGGTTAATACATAATTAATAAAAGAGCCTTATGAATGGGACAGTACTGTTACAAGCAGCTTTCAATGTGAAATAAATTTCCTGTCAATGAGAGTCTGTTGAGCAGCGCTGATTTCGAGTCATATTCATGTTCGTATTCGTAAGACGTAGTGGACATCATGAGCGTTTATAGAAGATGCTACATCACTGTCCTCTGCACAGATTTAACCTCAGAACTGCTCTTTATCTGTCATTATATTTTTTTTTCACCGCTTTTTCTTTACAGTCTGATATCTGGTGCTTTGCCTTGGCATCAGATGGCGTGAACACTGTCCCACATCGATGTCTAATCAACATACTTTCACAACCAGGAGGAGGCAACATGCGCTTCTTCCCCACCTCCCTTACTTCCTTATCATTCTCCCTCCCACCCTATACGCCTTCTCTCTCTCTCTCTCTCTCTCTCTCTCTCGTTTCCTTTCTTTCCTCCTCACTTCCTTTCTCCCCTCCCCTCCCAGAGAACTTTGAAATAATTTGAGTCTCCTGGGTTTTTACACATTCTAATTTCGAACTAAATGGGACATCTGTTTGAGAAAAGGAAGATTTGCCTCGGTTGCTACGGCAACTATCACTCCGTGGGAAACGGAGATAGAAAAGAGGTCCAGCAGTTTTACAGATTACTAACACGACCACTACGTCCTCTGTAAAAACGCTCTGGTTTTCATCATTCCACCCCAAACACACTTTTTTTTTAAAAAAAATGTCTTTATCCCTCTTTCTTTTTCTTGTTCCTTCGCATTTAGTACTGAATCTCACTCTTGCTGCAAAATTCTGTACGATTTCTCCATACTGCACGAGAAGGAAATTATGACATATGAGATAATTACCATTGTGCATTAAAGAGTTCTGCCAATTAGATGAGGAAAAAAAAAGTCATCTTTAAGCACACACACACACACACACACACACACACACACACACACACACACACACACGCACGCATGCACGCATATATACACTAATGCACAGAAACACACCATAATATGAAAGAGCTTTCATCTGCCCTGAAAGCTGCTCATTAGTTTTGATGATTGATCGTTATTTAAGAATCTGCTATCGCAGCAATCTTAAAAGTTGAAAATTGCAGCTTGTGGTGTTAGCGTAAGCGGATTGCAGAGACAATCGCAGCCTGTGGAGGAAAAGTGCCTTGAGTTTGAACTCGGACATTTCAGATTTTACACTGGAAAGTGCTGAAAACTTCAACCCAAACCACACTAAGCATTAACAACACTGTTCCGATCTGGTGATAACACAAGGCTGGTAGTGGAGGCTCAGCGGTTAAGTCTCTGGGTCACTGGTCAGAAGGTTAGGGGTCCAGGGGCACTGTATCATGGCTGACCCTGTACTCTGATCCCAGCTTCCTAACAAACTGGGATATGCGGGGGAAAAAAAACAAACGAATTTCACTGTGCTGTAATGTATATATGACAAATAAAGGCTTCTTCTAGGGCAGAGTTAAGCACAGGCGTGGACTTGAGACGTGCTACGAGACGCACATGAACATTTAGCGTAGCTGATGCGTCCCTGATAACCAGCGGTGGGTAGAAATGGCGAAAACAATGTTCTCAATGTCCCGCCCCCCCATTTTCTCCCTAGTTTGGTCTTGTCCACCATGAAGGAGCAGCATAACACACACGTTCTCTAAAACTCGGAGAGAAGCGCTATCTGCCCTCTTCCACATACAAAAGCTCACAGATGCCTGCGATAGGCTTGTGTTTCTGTGAGTGACAGTACGCCACGCCCACCCAGAGAGCACGGCTAATCTGGCTCTCGTTGGGATTCAAACTCCTGACCTCCAGAACGATCGCACATTTCTGTTGCTGCACTCGGGAGATGCAATTACAACTTCAGACCCCTTGATACCCCTTGAATCTTTCTGCTTTTTGCTCCGGTCAGATCAAATGCGAATGAAGTTCACCTGAAGAATAGAAAAGAATAAAACGGACATGATGCAGGATATGAAAGACGTGGATTTTTTTCCTTTTGCTTTTGCGCCAACTTTATCTGAGTGAAGTCGAGCTGTGACTTCAGCTGGGTGCCATGAGTAGCATAGACATTGTGATTATTTTTTATCCCTTTTTGACAGAAAGCAGGTGATTTGATGTTGACATTTAAAAAAAAAAATGTTTAAATGTTGCGGATTTTTTTCTTCTCCTTTTCAGTGCTCATTTAATAAATGAAAATATTTTCTATTAGATAAAAAAATTAAATACATTTATTTTTACAGACACATCAGTTATTAGACAATTTTATTGATTTATTTCATTTTATTGGTGAGCAAATATATATATATATATATATATATATATATATATATATATATATATATATATATATACACATATATATATGATACACCGGACATTTTCCTCGCTGTTTTCTTACTGTTGCTTGGCTCAAAAGTAAATAGCCAACTCGTTCACGGACATATGCTATATTTTTTGTGGTTCTTGTGCCTAAATGTTTATAGATGCTGAAAGATGTAATTCATCATAAAGCCATGGATAAAACTCCTATACCTGATTACATAATGTTTAAAGAAAATGTCCCATGAACAAGAACCAGCTTTGGCACAGGCACCTTGTCTGTGGAGAGAGAGAGAAAGTGTGTGTGTGTGTGTGTGTGAGAGAGAGAGAGAGTGTGAGCCTACACACCCAATTTTATCTTCCTTGGAGAGGCCCCGGGGGCTCTCACCCTCCCTTCCATCTTATCATCCAGAAGGCAATAGTTTTGTATCGCTCCAAGCATCACCATATGACACTTTTTCTTGCTAGCTAACAAACACACACACACCCACACACACACATCCGGAAGCAGCCGCTCATGATGGTGTTATTCTGCACCTGCTCCTCACAGTTCAGACTTGAGGGGCCTGGCAGTAGCATAAACAACACACACACACACACACACACACACACACACACACACACACAATCACAATCACACATACTCTTCCTGCATTAGTCCTATCCGAGGCTGTTAGTGAATTGGAGTGACATCTGGTTCTTCATTTGTGCTTTTGCTCTCTCCGTCCCACCATCTCCATCCCTCCACATCACATCTATTCCCATACCTATCACTTTTTTTCCCTCCCCTCTCCCTCATTCCCACTGCTCTTCTCCCGAGTTGTTTCTGACAGCAGATGTATCGTACCTCCTCCGCCACAACATGCGCTGTACCACTGTACCTGCCTTAACGTATTGGCAACGTAATTATAAAGCATGCAAGTGTTTGAGGCCTTCCAGTGGGAGCTCATTAGTAGTCCGCAATGTGTCGCTTTGAGTCCCTCACGTCTCCCTGTGCTCTTATAGTCCCTCTGAAAGACACCGAATGAAGATAGAGACATAGAAAGAGACAAGAAAGCCTTTGTTAAGTAAAGTGTCTGGAGAATTTCTGTGTTATGCAGTGCGTTTTAGCTCTAATGGTAGAGTCATTTCTTCCATGAAGTAGATTTCTTCCAAAAACCTACTTCACTTGAATGGAAGAAATGCTGTACAATACAATACAATAAAAGATACACTTGAACACACATAGACAGTTGCCATGTGTCTTTGTTGTTTATTGTTTTGTTGCCCTAATGTGTTCACCTGTTCTGTGTTTATAACCGGCGATTTCGTCCTTGGTTTAGACCCTGTGTGGTAGTTTTATCGTGTATTTTTACTTCACCTGTCGTGCGTTTCTGTAACTTTGTTCCCACGCTTGTTCCGGTTTTCTGACTCTTGACTGTGTGTCCGCTTGACGTCTAGCTTGACGTTGCCTGCCTGTGTTTTGACCCCTGGATGATTCTTGGATGGTCCTGAAGAAAGTTTACGCACTTGCAGCCCACGTCAGTTGTGGCACGTTACACAAAGCCCCTGATGATGTCATTTTAAACTATTAAAAATAGTGTAAGATGGCACCGATCCGACACCCAGGATTCGTATCAGGCCGATACCTGCAAAAAATGATGGAGCGCATATCTGAGGACAAAAATGAACGAATTTGAGCCGATCTTGTTTGGAAAAGTTTGTTTTATTTTTTTTTTTTGGAACTTAACATCTAAAAAGAATTAATTGTATTTTTTGTTAGGATGGGTTTTTGTTATATTTATGCTTTATACTTATACTGTATTATAATTTCAGTGATTTATGTGTGTGTTTCTGTATTCTTTAAGTGCTTCAGTTTAAAATATCAGATGAGTATCAATATCAGCTGATACTCGAGGTTTCAGTATGAGTATGGGAAAAGGGTAGCATGTTTGCCTCGCATCTCCAGGCTTGGGGTCCACCCAGCGTGCGCACCCAGAGTTTGCATGTTCTCCCCGTGTTTCGGGGCTTTTCCTCTGGGCTCTGCGGTTTCCTCCCCCAGTCCAAAAACATGCACTGTAGGCTGATTGGCGTTTCCAAATTGTCTGTAGTGTATGAATGGTTGTGTGAATGTGTGCGATTGTGCAATTGGACTCCCTGTCCAGGAAGTCCCCTGCCTTGTGCCCTGAGTCCCCTGGGATAACCTCCAGGCTCCCCTACGACTCTGTGTAGGATAAGCGGTACAGAAAACGGATGGATGGATGGATGTTCTTAATGCCCAAACACAATTAAACTTGGCGTAGGAACATGTGTACACCTTTGCTCTCATTAAAAATACCAAGACCTATAAATATTTGAAAATATCACAATGTTATCCAAGGGCAGCTCTATAAAGTGGTCTATGGCCCCATGTAAAATGTGACTGTCCACTCTGGTGCCCCCTCCAAGTCCATGTACCAATTCACCAATAACAACAACAACAACAACAACAACAAAAGCCTTTCACACATTCACTTTAATGTCAGTTAAAAAGGAAGAGATAAGGTTTACACAAGCCAGGTTTGAAAAGTTTTATTGAGTCTAACTTGCATGTAGTGGTTATGTCCTTACAAACAATATAATAACAGGAAATTGGACAAAACAATCAGGAATATCGAACGTTTTTTGAGTTCAGATGAGTTGGTAAAATAAAAAAAAAATCAATATGACTAAAATTTCACTCTATTTACAGCTTTACAAGCAAACTTCCATGTGCCTTGCCATGCTGAAAAAACATCACCATTGTGTCACGGCCTGTCTCGACGTGACGAGCAGAAAATCTGGCTGTTTTTACGCCTTTTTTTATGGGATACACTCAATGTTCTGTGGCCTTGCTACAGAAATGAAACAAAAACAATTTAGATGTTGCTTTTTGCGAGCTCTTTGACAGATATTTGTATGTTAGGTGCTATCGAGTGCAGTTTGTATGGATGTAACTTGATAAGTGTTGTAAAGTGTATTAAAGGCAAACGGTCTTTTATATTTGACAAACTTCAACTCTCTGCAATCTGCATCTCAGTCTCAGATAACCCTTTCACTCAATCACTGGCGCACACACACACACATACACACACAGAGAGACACATGTCGGCGTCTACCACTTTCACACTCTCCAGAATCTGAAATTACAGCTTCAGCCTCATCCAAAATTGGCGAGGGGGGGTTGGGTTGGATGTGGTTGGGGGGGGGGGGTATGGGGGGGAGTGGAAGAGGAAGAGTGAAGGCGGCGATGAGGTTGTCTCTTTTTGACATCAAACTTTATTACAGTGCATCAGCAGACACAGAGTGGGCATGAGCGAGCGAGCGAGCGAGCGAGTGGGTGAGAGAAAGAAAATATGGGAAGAGACAGAGACAGATTAACAAAAGGACTATTTTTGTGGCACGTCTCTTGCTTTTCCATCCTACTGTAGTCTCTCTCCTCTTTCTCTTTCTCCCACTCCACACGTGTGGTGTCTAGCATTCTGCTTGTTTTTAATAAATCAAGTGACTATCAGGAGGATTAGATCTAGACCTAGAGGACATTTATGATGCTGCGGAAGGCCTACTTATGTTATACTTTATGCATAAAAATGTAGCGCTGTGTATCCATGCGCCGAACGGCGGGAGGGTGAAGGCTAATATGTGAGACGTGCGAAACCGGCCAATCAGATCTTTTGAAAACTGCTGCTCATGTTGCGGCACAGGGCAGCGTAACACATTCTGAGGACGGCGCTATCCACCCTCTTCCACACACATGAGCTCAGAGACGCCCAGGATTCACTAGTGTTGCTGTGATTGACAGGGAACAGATTATACAATCCCTCCCACAGAGAGAACATGGACAGTTTAGCTTTCTTGGCTGATTCATTGTCAGGATTTAAACTAACAACAGGGTGAGTAATCGAATAATCAACACCTTTTAACCAATCAGAATGGAGCATTCTGCAGCGTTGTGGTAGAACTACATCAGTCTAAGATCAAAGCTCGAACGTTTTCCGTTTTCTCCTCTCCTCACTTACTTACTGTCTTTTCTGTTTACATTCCGAGCCAAACGTGTGGACGTGTCTTTTTTTTTCCGAGTGACACGAGCGTGCATTTATCAGCCCCCGCCAACGACTAATCACCGTGATTAACTCGGTAAAAGACTGAAGTCAGAACGGGGAGCGACGCTAGTTGTAAGTATGCTCGTGTATCATACACACAGATGGATGCTTTGAGAGTGCAGATGTCCATCGAGGGCCTTTTGTTGGCGTGTATGAAGGCATGATTTTCAAAAGGAATGGAAAATATCGCAGCAGCTATTATTCATGAGGCCACTGACATTTTTATTGACTGAATAACAGAATGTTCTCCTTAAATCTCCGTTTAAGAAAACAGTGGCATAGTAAAGCAAACACTGACACGAGCGGCGGCACACCTATGTAGAATCGTAGTCTCGTCTATTACACTGCGTGTGTGTGTGTGTGTGTGTGTGTGTGTGTGTGTGGGTGAGCGAGAGAGAGAGAGAGAGAGAGCGAGAGCTCTTGGCTCATGATGTTAATCAGTGCTGTGAATGTTCCTGTTGATGAGTGAGAGTCCACACAGCTGTTCTGGAGTCTGCTGTATGCCCAGCCGTGTGTGTGTGTGTGTGTGTGTGTGTGTGAGGTGTAAGGCTGTGTGGGCAGATGTCTCATTGCACACATGTGTTTGTCATGGCTGGTCTCGGCCTGTCCGGCCCTGGTGTAATGAAGCAGTATCAGAAATCACTGAGTATAGTCCAAGCTGAACACACACACTATCCGAGTCTGAACTAACACACCGCTATTAGTCCGGGACATGTTCCTCACGGGTGTTGGTGAACATCAACATGGAATGAATTTCACTTGAAAATGTTGCTGGATGATTTGTCAAGCACAGAGACCTGAACACCATATTTTGGGGTCTTTATCCTGAGATAAAACGTTCAGAGATCGCGAGTTCCACTCCTGACAGTGTCGCAGCCATTCATGACCAAAGAAGTGAACACAAGTTGGGGCAGTGGTAACGACCCTGACTCTCTACACACTGGGACACTGATGACTCACCGATTTCCGGGGACATGACTTGTAAAACGTCACCACTGGTATTTATCAACAACATGCAGGACCGATATCTTTCTGACATGATATAAGTCAATATCAATTTGTTCGCTTAATCACACACGTTTCTGTCACGGTACTTCAAGCAGGATTGTATTGTAGCTAGTGGATTTTGAAAAAAAAAATCATTAAACACATAAACGTCGTTAGACTCGAACAAACCGTATATGGAACGTCAAATAAATTTAAAAATGGCTAACGTAAGTAATCAGTTGAGAGCCACAACAATGATAACAAGCTGCTTACATTTGTGGACGAAGTTAGCGGAGAGTTCATCCGCCATTTTGTTTTGAGCCGAGAGGCTTCAGATAACATGATGTGATTTCCAGTAAGGGAACATAGTGAGCATCGATGCTCTGTGGTTTTTGCGGTGCATTGTGGGATTTTTTAGGGAGTGAACGCTCCAGTACACTGGAAGGATTTTGCGCTTGAGACAGCAGTTAAAATGGCCGACTGTCTGATCAGTGCCCTGACTGGTCGGGACGCTCCCTTAGTCTTCATTAATACCTGCTGTATGATAGTAGAGACCTACATGTGGGTGGGAATTGGCTAAAAATAAATCACGGAGAAGATTTTCAGTCCATACCGGATTCCACAGAGTTTTTTTTTTGTGATTGTTGTGTGCAAAAATACTTGATTTTAACATTGATTTTTTATTTTTTTTAATTTGTGATGCAACTTGAAGAGTTTTTTTTTTTCTTTGCGTAAAACTACTGGAACTGGCGAAATCGCAACTGTACGAAATAGTTCTGGACGCTCTTTCGCAGTGATGCTTGTCGGTAAACGAGACCTTTTAGCTGTACTCATGTCAGCTGAACACGCGTTGTGATGACGTCACGTGACAAATCCGCGGGAAACCCGTGGCCTTTTTTTAAAAATCGCACGCTCCCCCGAATATAGCTCGATTTTGCTCCAATTTCTGCGATTGCGAAAATGGCGAGAAACTGGAAATGAAACCTCTAAGTTAAATCGGCGTGTTAAAAGAGGAATAAAACACGTCACACGGTTGTGTGGAGAATCCCCAGACTGGTCTGATTTAAAGATGTTCGCATGTGAAAGAATCCAGGCGTGTAATGCATGATGTGAAAGGACAGTGTGTTTTATGAGGACCTGGAAAATGATCAGGGCTCAGATATGAGCTGAATAAATAATATGATGTCATCAATAATCAGATTTCAGTCTGCTATCGAAAGGAACCGTCGTGGTGATGATTTCAGCTGGAGAAGACGCTTGGGTGTTGAAGGAAATGTTTAATAAAGTCAGGAATCCAATCAGATTTTTCGTCCGAGGTTGTTGGCGAGATCCCGATCCTGCGGCGCAGAAGTGTGTGAAAACGTGTCGGATTCATTGATTCATGCTAATCCGCTTCCACCCGAGGGTTTGAACTTAATTACTGGACTTCATTTTGATGCTTATGCAAACAAGAAAAGCATAAATATCAAACTAATAACTATCTCCTAGCAAATATTTCACTTTCATTAATCAGACAGCTTTTTTTTTTTTTTTAGAATTATATGGATGTATGGAAATGGAATGGAAATGAATTTTGTTGTGTGTGTGTGTGTGTGTGTGTGTGTGTGTGGTACTTGTATGGACTCGGTGTGAACGCTCTGTGTCGTTTCTGTCTGTAGCGTGAGCTCACAGCACAACAGAAGAAGCCGAGACTGCTCGCTGACTTCAAATGAAATTAAAACCTATTTTTGTCAGAAGCTGTGTACAGAGCGTACGTAACAACGGCGTGTAATTACTGCGCGTGGTTGTGAGACTGTCTGCGCTAGTTTAGTTGTGCGACAGCTTTAGTGACTTGTCAGAGAAGTGTGTTTAGTTGTGATGTTCGTAAGGAGTAATCAGATTAAAGCTGTTAAAGAAGCGACTTGATGCCGCTGCTGTGATTTTTACATTATTTCAGAGTGGAGTTTTTCTCACACTGCAGTCACAATAAATACAAGTGGAAGATTTACACACACACACACACACACACACACACACACACACACACACAAGGTCTAAGAGACTTTAATTTCATTTTAATGACAAATCAAATGTGCTGTCCAACGCACACATACAATTACACAAAAACTGAATTTGTGTGTTGTTGTGTTATTTCTTTGCCGTATTGAGTTGTGTTACTCTGACATTGTGTTGTTGAGCTGTATTATGCAATCACAATATAATTTAGTTGGTAATTTGTTCATTTTGTATTGAGTTGTTATTTCTTTGCACTACTGAGAAGTGCTTTTCATATTGTGTTGTGTTATTGTGTCGCTGAGTTGTGTTATTCCTCTGCTATATTGTGTTATTTAGTTGTTATTTTGTAGTTGAGTGGTGTTGTGTTGTTTCCTGACTGTATTATTGTTTTGCTGAGTTGTGATGTGTTATTAAATTTGCTTTATTGAGCTGTGTTGTTTTGATATTGTGTTGTGTTATTATGCTGCTGACTTCTCTGCTGTACTGAATTCTTATTTAGTTGTGTTATTGTGTTGCTGAGTCTTATTGTTTTGTGTGTGTTTTTTGTGGCTGTATACAGTAGTTGTTTGTTATTTTGATATTGTGTCGCTGAGTTGAGTTGTGTTGTTTCTTTGGTGTATTAAGTTGTGTTATTTTGTAGTTGAGTTGTGTTGTGTTGTTTCGTTGGTGTATTAAGTTGTGTAATTTTGATATTTTGTCGCTGAGTTGTGTTGTGTTGTTTCTTTGATGTATTAAGTTGTGTTATTTTGTAGTTGAGTTGTGTTGTGTTGTTTCTTTGGTGTATTAAGTTGTGTTATTTTGATATTGTGTCATTGAGTTGAGTTGTGTTGTTTCTTTGGTGTATTAAGTTGTGTTATTTTGTAGTTGAGTTGTGTTGTGTTGTTTCTTTGGTGTATTAAGTTGTGTTATTTTGTAGTTGAGTTGTGTTGTGTTGTTTCTTTGGTGTATTAAGTTGTGTTATTTTGATATTGTGTACCTGAGTTGAGTTGTGTTGTTTCTTTGGTGTATTAAGTTGTGTTATTTTGTAGTTGAGTTGTGTTGTGTTGTTTCTTTGGTGTATTAAGTTGTGTTATTTTGTAGTTGTGTAGCTGTGTTGTGTTGTTTCTTTGGTGTATTAAGTTGTATTATTTTGATATTTTGTTGCTGAGTTGTGTTGTGTTGTTTCTTTGATGTGTTAAGTTATTTTGATATTGTGTCGCTGAGTTGCGATGTGTTATTTCTTTGCTATATAGAGTTGTTATTTTGTTGCATTATTGTGTTACAAAGTGTGTTGTTGTGTTATTTCTTTGCTGTATTAAGTTGTGTTGAAATGTGTCTCTGTGCTCACTGAGGTTAAGGTCAGGATTAGGTTTAGTTGTAACACCATTAATCAGCTGCACGAATAATTATGCTAAGAGAAGGTCCTCACAATAAGACTATATATATATATATATATATATATATATATATATATATATATATATATATATATATATATATATTGTGTGTGTGTGTGTGTGTGTGTGTGTGTGACTCGTGCAGTACACCACTGCCTGTAGGCCTCTGAATGTCTTGAACCTGCTGAGTGTTGCATAAGTCACGCTGTGGACCAAATGTCCCAAATCTGCCACGCTTTAACCCAGAGAGAGGAGCGGGGTGGAGGAGGGGGGCAAAAACACACAGCCTCTGAGACATGGAACACTTACACAAACTTCTCATCCTCACACACACACACACACACACACACACACACACAGAGAGAGACATATACGCCTGTGTTGGCTGTAACATGGTTTAATCCTCCTATTGTGTTCTGGGTTCTGGCCCTCTGTTAGAGGGTGTGTGTCTCTCAGTGTGTGTGTGTGTGTGTGTGTGTGTGTGTGTGTGTGTGTGTGTGTGTGTGTCAGTGTGGGTTTAATGCGCTGTGTGTGTAGCATGGCTGCGTTGGCTGAGGAGCGTATATGAACTGGGATCCTCCCGCTGTGCTGGGATCAGACGATCAGATGAGAGCCGGGTGTGAGCGGACCGCTGCCTTCTCTCTCATTAAACATCGATGCGCACACACTCTGCATCCGGCCGTAACACAACTCAGCGTCATGGTAACACATCTCAGTAACACAATAAAGCAACACAATACAGCATTGAAATAACACGACACAACTCAGCAACATACAGTAATAACACAACACAGTAACTCATTAACACAATTTAGCAATGAACTAACACAACCCCGCAACATACAGTAATAACACAACACAGTGACTCAATAACACAATTTAGCAATGAACTAACACAACTCCGTAACATACAGTAATAACACAACACAGTGACTCATTAACACAATTTAGCAATGAACTAACACAACCCCGCAACATACAGTAATAACACAACACAGTGACTCAATAACACAATTTAGCAATGAACTAACACAACTCCGTAACATACAGTAATAACACAACACAGTGACTCATTAACACAATTTAGCAATGAACTAACACAACCCCGCAACATACAGTAATAACACAACACAGTGACTCAATAATATAGTTTAGCAATGAAATAACACAACTTGGCAACATAAATCCACAAAACAGTACAGCATTGAAATAACACACAATTTGACAACATTTGAGAGCAAATATCACAGCACAATACAGCAAATAATACAACACAGAGACACAATAAAGCCACAGAGGACAGCAAATAAAACATATCAATATAAGACAACTTGATCCAGCTAAGAAGAAACACAACTCAATAACACAATATAGCAATGGAATAACAACAAAACTCAGCAACACAATAATGCAGCGCAATACAGCAAAGAACAAACCTTGGCAACGCAATAACGCAGCGCAATACAGCAAAGAACAAAACTCGGCAACGCAATAACGCAGCGCAATACAGCAAATAACGCAACGCAATAACACAAAGCAGTACAGCAAATAACAAAACTCGGCAACACAATAACGCAGCGCAATACAGCAAATAACAAAACTCGGCAACACAATAACTCAGCACAATACAGCAAATAACAAACCTCGGCAACACAATAACGCAGCGCAATACAGCAAAGAACAAAACTCGGCAACACAATAACGCAGCACAATACAGCAAATAACGCAACGCAATAACACAATGCAATACAGCAAACAACAAAACTCGGCAGCACAATAACGCAACGCAATACAGCAAATAACGCAACGCAATAACACAATGCAATACAGCAAACAACAAAACTCGGCAGCACAATAACGCAACGCAATACAGCAAATAACGCAACGCAATAACACAATGCAATACAGCAAACAACAAAACTCGGCAGCACAATAACGCAACGCAATACAGCAAATAACGCAATGCAATAACAATGCAATACAGCAAATAACAAAACTCGGCAGCACAATAAAGCAATGCAATACAGCAAATAACAAAACTCGGCAACGCAATAACGCAACACAATACAGCAAATAACAAACCTCGACAACGCAATAACGCAGCGCAATACAGCAAATAACAAACCTCGACAACGCAATAACGCAGCGCAATACAGCAAATAACAAACCTCGGCAACACAATAGCATAACAAAATGCAATATCAAAATAACAATGTGACAACACAGCTCAGTACATCAAATAAACACAACTTCTCAACAAAATAACACAATTAATTGAAAATACAGCAAAGAAATAACAGGACATGGTCACTTGCTGTGACTGAGCAGTAGGTACAGTGTTTATCCTGCAAAACAATAGCATGTGCTGGATCAAGTGCTATTTTATAAGCTGTTGAACAATGAGTGTGGAAGCCATTTTGTTCATTTAAAAACAAATGTGAAGTGATTAATGTGATAATTATAATCAGGACTATTCATGCAGTAATCTATTGATATACTAGACTCCTATTAGATGTTAATTTCAGTCTATTTTTTACTTTTTCTGTTACACCATATTACATTTGTTGTTTGTTTGTGGGGGGGGGGGGCGGGGGGGCTGTTCTCCCTTCAGTTCTCCCTTCAGTTCTCCCTTTATCTCCGCGTAGCAGGAAGTGAACTGTTACTCAACTGGGTTAAGGTCTGGTGATTGACTTGGCCAGTCTAAAATGTTCCACTTCTTTCTCCTGATGAAGTCTTCTGTTGAGTTGCCAGTGTGTTTTGGATCATTGTCTTGCAGCATGATGAAGTTCCTCCTAATTAATTTGGATGCATTTCTCTGTAAATTGGCAGACAGAATGTTCCTGTAAACTTCTGAATGCATTCTGCTGCTACCATCATGAGTTCCATCATCAATAATACCTTTATTATTAGTGAGCCTGTTTCAGAAGCAGCCATGCGAGCCCAAGCCATGACGCTACCTCCACCATGTTTCACAGATGAGCTCGTATGTTTTGGATCATGAGCAGATCCTTTCTTTCTCCACACTTAGGCCTTTCCATCACTTTGGTAGAGGTTAAACTTGGTTCCAGAACTTTTGTGGATCATCTCTGTATTTCTTTGCGAATTCCAGTCTGGCTTTCTGATTCTTACTGCTGATGAGCGGTTTACATCTTGTGGTATGGCCTCTATATTTTTGCTTTCTAAGTCTTCTTTGAACAGTGGATTGTGAGACCTTCACCCCTGCCCTGTGGAGGTTGTTGGTGATATCACTGACTTTTCTTTTTGTTCTTCTTCTTCACAGCTCTCACAATGTTTTTGTCATCAGCTGCTGTTGTTTTCATTGGCCGACCCGTTCCATGTCTGGTTGTTAGTACACCAGTGGCTTCTCTCATTTCAGGAAATTCTGGATTGTTGTATTGGCTATACTCAATGCCTGTGCAATGCCTCTGATAGATTTTCCCTCTTTTTCAGCTTCTAAATTGACAATGTGTGTGTGTGTGTGTGGAGGTTGTTCGTCTCTGCACAATTCCCTAGCTAACTATATGACCTGTGAGCTATTAATTGAAACAGACAGCCTTAATGAGCTGCTGTGTGTGTGTGTGCGAAACGCTTCAATAAAGTAGTTGTTTAAAGTCCTGTGAAAAATGACAGCTTCACCTTGCCGACTCTCACAACCTTTCCCACCTCGCTTCAACGCCGCAATGTCAGAGACTAAACATTTCTTTAATAACTCCCTCACACATATGCATTTTCCCCGTTTCTATGCACGTCTTCACACCCACACGGATTGCCACAAAGTAATTATGGTCATGGTACCGCCGACATCTTTAATTGATTCACCAAGAGCTGATAGTGATAAATACAGTCTTGTGTTTAGCCTTGAAGCCTGTACTATATTCACGTACTTCATATTTTCTCCATGTCTTTTTTCCCCCCTCACTCTCTCCGCTCAGCCTTCGCTTTTCTCTCATCTGTATTCCTCAGTCCTCATCTTATCTCTGTCTCTGTTCTCAAATCAAACTGAATGAGCTCACTCATGGTCTGAGTTTACATTTAAAATTCCTTTGAAACATTAATGGGCACTTTAAAAAAAAAAAAAAAAATCAAGATTTTCTTGTAATGTGTTTTTCCACTCGTGCTTGAACAAGTCTATAGTGTCTTACTTCCATCCACGCTTTTAAAAATTCAAGCCAAATGCCTTGATAGGATTAGTCCATAAGAACACATCAACACCTACAGTCCCTTGCAGAAGTATTCAACCCCCTTGAACTTTCACATTGTCACATTTTGTAGCATTACAACCTGATACCAAAATGGACTTAATTGGGAATTTATATTATGTATCTAAACAAAAAAGCCTATAATATGGAAAACGTTACATTTCTGAGTGTATAGGTTTGAATTCTTGTTGCTCTGGTACCCCTAAATTACCCCTGGGGCATCCAGTTTCCATCAGAAGTCAGATAATTAGTTGAATGGATTTGACCTGTGTACAGTTAAAGTGTCACATGATCTCAGTATAAATAGTAATAAAATAAATCATGTTCCTTGAGTTCCCCAGAGTGCTCTTTGTTAGAGAATGTACCTAAACAAACCACATCATGAAGAAGAAGGGGCAAAACAAGTACGGGACATAGTTCTAGAAAAGTAGCAATAAACAATATCCCAAATTTTGAACATCCCACAGAGCACCAATGAATCCATTATGAAAAAAAAAATGGAAAGAATTTGGTACAATCACAATTTTTATCTAGTTGAGGTTGTCCAACAAATATCAGTGACTGGGTAAAGAAGGGATTAGTCAGAGAAGCAACCAAGAGGTCAAAGGTTACTCTGAAGGAACTAGAGAGATCCACAGCTTTGAGATGAGAGAAGCTGCTCACAGGTCAACCATAGCCCACAGTCCACCTGAGGTTCTCTGCTCTGATGAGACTAAAATTGGACTTTCTGACGTTGGTACAAAGCGTTATGAAACCCTACACTGCTGATATCCCTACAGTGAAACATGATGGTGGTAGCATCATGTTGCGGCTTAGATTTTTAGCAGCAGGGACTAGGAAACTGGTCAGGGTTAAACACAAGTGCCAAATACAGGGCAATCCTAGAACAAAGCCTGTTCCAGCCTGCAAGAGTCTTGAGACCAGGGCAGAAGTTCACCTTCCAGCAGGACAAACAAGATAAAGCATACTGCCAAAGCTACACAGGAGCGGTTCAAATCCAAGAGCTTTAGAGTTAGTATGTCCCAGTAAAATTCCAGACCTCAATCTGATAAAGACTCTGTGGAAAGACTTGAAAATTGCTGTTCACTAGCTTGTCTGACAGAGTTTGGGCAATTTTGCCAAGACGAATAGGCAGAAATATCAGGATCCAGATGTGCAAAGCTGATAGAGACATATCACAGAAGCTGGACTTGCAGCCAGCTCGGTTCTTCCAAGTACTGGAGGTGAATGAATATGCATCTAAAAATGTCTGATTTTTTTGTTTAATTAACCTCTGTGTTAGAATAAAATATAAATATTAGAGACGCACCGATACTAAATTTCTCAGCCGACATCGACAGCCGATTATTCAGAGTGATATCGGCCGATACCGATAACCGATACCGATACTTCTGCCTTTTATACCTTCTTTTAAATGAATAATAATTAATTCTAAAATTCTGAAAGAAATGCAAATAAAAACTTTATTCTCTCCATTTCAGCAAGTTGTTTCACAGTAACTGGTCTCGTCAACAGAAAACACATTAGTCTAATTAACATGAATTAAATTCTGAAGATTAAAGTAAGATTATTAACTTATTGAATGTTATTCATTCATATTAACATTGACTGAATTGTAAAAAACCTCCTGTTGGTCTCACATTCACTCTCCACAAACAAAAGCATTTCTACTTCATCACCGAACATCTAACTGGTAATATATAGGCCTAATACAAACTTCTTTTTGATGATATTAACTCATGAACATTAACTGTATATGAAACATACTACTCTACAAATATATTTTTCTGTGCAATATATACTACTTTTTTGTCAATTCATCTTCATTTAAATCTCGAGCAGCGTGGAAAAAAAAAAAAAAAAATTCCGACTCGAAACTCCCGCTTCACTGCTGCTCACTTCTGGTGTAAAATTATATCAGTGCAGAGATTACAGAGTTTACAGAGATGACAAATGACAGTTTTGTCATCATTCCACACAAGACACATCATCTTTACACACAGCACGCAATCGATGCGTTTTCCCGCCCTCTTTTGAATACGTATGCAAAGTATAAAGATGGATTATAACTTAAGACTATGTTGAGACTATGTTACTTGTTGCAAACATTTTTTAGTAGTTTATAAACTCATGTAATACAGATTAGGACTGTTTTTTTTAATTATTTTATTATTATTATTATTTTGCATTTTCTCCTCACTTTACAGCTTGTGCTATTACCAGAGGAGACAGCATGCAAAAGAAAACAGCTGTTATGAGCTCTTTTTTTTTCCCACCTCAACAAATAATAAAAAAAAAAAAACCAAATGATGAAAACCACAGGAGCTTTTTTAACTGCGTGCTTGTTGACAGCTCGGTGTGTTGTTTAAGTGATTTATACGTGTTAGGATAACCCTTTGGCCTGGTAGAAATCACATTAACTCAACCCTCCCAGTCTGTTGCTTATAAATTAGTTGGTGAAATCTCCTCCTGGATTGTGTATGCAACATATTGGAAAGGCTTCTCTTCCCCTCCCTCGCTCACTCAATCACTCACTCTGTTTTTGCTGACTTCTGTTTTTCTGATCAATGCTTGTTTTTGTTTTTTTCTCTGCTTACTAATATTACTCTCTCCATTCATCTGCCGAGGAGACTCGGACGAATCCGATACGGATTCAACTAGTCGACTTGTTTCACTTATTACTCTAGATACGAACTCTTTAACCGTTTCACGTACACTCTTCCAGATACAGACAGGAATATTTAAATATGAGAATTAGTATGCAATGCCATTTTGTACGCTTTAAGACGTGAGGTGTAAATTATTCTAATAACATTCATAGCGCTTCAGATGTTTGTTCACGCTTTATTTAAAGAACACCTACGTTTGTCCTTTATAGTGTATTCATAAGCTTTGCATAAATCAGCGGTCCTGAAACTTTTTCAGCGTGAGGTCCCCCCTTGTGTAGGGTGCATCCCTTTGTGGCCCCCTAGAATCGTCAAATATTCGGAAATTTCGTGTGTTTTTTTTTTCCACACAGCTCCTCTGTATTAAGTTTCTCAGCTAATAGATTTCGTCCTCTATCTAAAAACGTTATTCATGGATGATGAACGTAAAAAGGTTATCCATTTTAAATAGTCTTAGGTTTTATCAGCGTGTGTCTAACAGCACTGTACACTAGTATATCAACCAATGTCTCTGTCTGGTGTGTGTCTTAGTGTGCTGTGTATAATTGATTTCATTTATTAATATTTCTTATGGGGGCGCACGGTGGCTTAGTGGTTCGCCTCACACCTCCAGGGTCGGGGGTTCGATGCCCACCGTGGCCCTGTGTGTGCGGAGTTTGCATGTTCTCCCCGTGCTGCGGGGGTTTCCTCCGGGTAGTCTGGTCTCCTCCCCCAGCCCAAAGACATGCATGGTAGGCTGATTGGCATGTCCAAAATGTCCATAGTGTATGAATGGGTGTGTGAGTGTGCCCTGCGATGAATTGGCACCCTGTCCAGGGTGTACCCCGCCTTGTGCCCCATGCTTCCTAGGATAGGCTCCAGGGTCCCCGTGACCCTGAAAAGGATAAAGCGATATAGAGGATGGATGGATGGATGGAGATTTCTTTTTTTTATGTACATCATAGCTCAATTGTTGACAATCCCGAACTTACCTACAGTACAGGTAAACCTAATGTTCTAGTACTTCTATGTGGCCCCCCCTGGCACCATGTTGCAGCCCCCCAGTTTGAGAACCACTGGCATAAATCATTTGAATTAGTCAAACGGTGTTGATTAGTTTTCTATTACAGCTGCTTGTATTAATATGCTTGTTCTGACACGTTATCATTTCTGTTGTAACGATTTATATGCTGTGTTTTATTAAGTGTGTAATCGTTGATGTGGTGAGGTTTCCTGTAAGGAGATTTTGGAAGGAGTCTCCAGTATCAGCACTATGTAACAGTCACCCTGTACTAAGGGTACTAAACTGTACCTTTCCTTATAGCTGAGGCAGGACTCTCAATGATACACGTTTTGTGCTTTAAGTATGTATCTTTAACCTTGAAAAGTCGCAACTTTAAAGCTTTACAGGTCCAATTACACACAAAGATGTAGGCTTGAGCATACAAACCCAGCGACAAGGGACGGTACAGATGAGCAGCGTTTCTTTCTGGGAGTGCAGAGTAAACCTTTGAGCTTTTCGACACTTTCATTTTTTTCTTAGGTAACAGGACAAGCTGCTTTGTTTGTTTGTTTTTTTGCTTTATTAACTTCTGGAGAGATAAACTTGTTCCGCAGAGGTTCCACAACATTAAACATAACTATCAAGAGATAGAAAGTATGATGCAGAGAACCGCTGCATTTTAATAAATACCAAAAAAAAAAATGTAATTGTTGCCAAATTGCTGTGATATACGAGAAATTAAACACTTTTGGACGAAACTTTTGAACGAAAAATTCAGGTCACATTACACCACACCGATGTTGATTATTTTCTATTAACAGAATGCCTCAAAGTGTTTTATTGCAACTGTTCAAGATCAGCATCTTATTATTATTATTATTATTATTATTATTATTATTATTAATCTTTATCCTAAAGTTATTAGTTTGTCTTCATGAACAGGACATTTATGACCCTTTAAGGCATAATTCATGAAGGCACTGGCTTTCCAGGTCACTACCATTCACTAGTTAAACCCTTGTATGGTTTCCTTTAACGTTTTGTCGTTGTTATTCTGGTGTGATTTTGTGATGATGAGGCTCCTGGTAACATGAGAAGATCTTTCAATATTGGCACGTTTACATTGAAGGTATTAGGCAGACGCCCTTATCCAGGACAACTTCCATTCGTCTCATTCGTACATCTTTGAAGTCGAAGGTTGGGGGTCTTGCTCATCTTGGTGGTACTGGTGGTTGACCTTCTCATGACCTTCGGATCAGCGTCCAACATCTGAACCTCTGAGCTATACTAAGAAATGAAATAATGAAAACAATGAAATGATATTATTAGAACCGTGTATTGTATAATTGAATAATTTGTATATATTTTTGTACTTTTATATGTATTTTTTTAATATCATGAACGATTTCTCAGCACAGTTTCCGTCTGAAATCTGAGCTCCATAAAACACCAGCGCTCGTTTGCCGCTGGACACCGATGCAGCAAACACCACTCTCCAAATGTAAACGTTTCAAGTGACTGCTTTCTGTAAATTACCAAATCCAAGCAACTTTTATGAGCAGACTGCTACGTTGAGACACACACGCAGACACACACACATACGCATAAAGCGAAACATAAGAAGAAGAAGATGGATCTCGGGACAGATTGTTAGTGACATGTTAATTTCTACTTCGTCACTCAAGCTTGGTGCATCTGCAATCAAAGTGATGGCACACAGGCAGAGCTATCAAACCTTCGTATAGCTCCAACTCCGCCTTCTCAAAGTGGCTTTTTCTCTCTCTCATGCCGCCTCGTAACTGTCCTCACCATTTCTCTCCTGCTCTCTTTCTTCTTATTCGACCACTTCTAGTCTTTTATTTCACTGACAAGTCGTCGTTGTTGTTTGTTTAGCAACACGGTCGGACTTATTACGCTTTTTAATAATACTGTAATTAACACGTTTAATAAGCTGCTAATGTTCTACTGTAGGATAACTGTGGTACGGACTTATCGTTCACCTACTTATCTGTGACGTAAAAAAAAGCAATCAAACACCCTGAGAGAATGCGGTTATAGGAAAACAACCAACAGCTGATGCAAACTACTGTACGATCCCCTCCACGTTGTCGTTACCCAGCATTACTAGCATCACGGTGACCTAGACGTGGATATTATTAATAAAGCAGAGGATGATGATATCATTTACGCTTCTCTAAGATGGTTTTGCATCGACACACTGTGTATTAAACATATTTTCCCCCTCATGTCTCTCTCTGTGTTCCCCCGAGGCAGGCAGCCGTGGTACTACGGCTGGGGTTTCAATCTTCCTCGAGGGCAAGCGCTGCTGGACAAGTGGAACCAGATCCCCGACTCCACTGACATTCTGCTCACACACTGCCCTCCTCTGGGTGAGTCACTAATCACACACACACACACACATATATATATATATATATATACAGGTACACACTTCTTCATGACTTTCTCCTGCGAGTTTGTTTCCGCTGAAACACACACGTCGACGCACACACATTTGCTTTGAGGGCTTTGCCAGATGGAGTGGCTACAGCAGGCTGCTAAAGCATGCAGCATCAAGACGCTGTTCGCAGTGCGGCAAATCCCTCTGCACACAATAAAACATACGCATACACACACACGCATATACATATATATGGGAGGGGGGGAAAGTTTCTCTATAAAGACAGCTGCATTTTAAGACACCTAGCCCTTGGGCCTTTGGAGTGTGTGACAAAGGCTTAATTCTCATGAGATGTGTGTGTGTGTGTGTGCTCTGAGGCGTGTGTGCATGCATACATTCACCAATGACTGGAAATCAGACCGTCTGCATTTGCATCACTTGAGATTTGTGTTAAATATGAACTGAGTTTACCTGTGCAGATTAAAGCAGGTTTGATACGATGACTAGAAAATATACTACATTCAAATTTGTAATTGAATTAAAAACATAACGTACTGTATTCATAAATCGAATAATATATCCGGATAGACTGTCTACAAGCCACTTATTTATTTGCTTGTTTGTTTTTAGTTTTATTTATGTTTATTTTTTTTTTTAATATAATGTCATTTTTTATTCAGGTATCATCCCCTAAAAGTTTTTTTTTTTATTTTTTTTTTATTTTACTTTATTTTACCTTATTTTATTTATTTGTACTAAAATAATTGAATCCAACACATTTTGCATATGATAGAAATCCTTTTCTTTCTTTCTTTTTTTTTTTTTTGTTAACACACCCAGTGCTCTGACGTTCCTGTAGCGTTTTATCAACGTTATTTAATTTAGATTTCAGAGTTATGTATAAAACGTCACTTAAAGTCAAATCATTTTAAGATAATAAGAATAAGATTATGCGGAAGTTATTGAACAAATCGCAAAAATTGGAAAATGAGTTGTTTTGAGAAAAACAGCAGATGAACAACGTTATTAAACAACAGAATTCCAGGAAACGAATGATTACATAAGCTACGTCTGTACTTGGACTAACGGGAATAAGATTTACGGTAAAAAAAAAAATGTAAAAAACCCCCAACAAATTAAAAACATCTGTTTTCACCTGAAAAATGGAGAATTTGCAATTTATTTTGATGTCTTGAGGAAGCAAGCTGAGCGTTTTCGCTGTAATAACGCTGTGATGTATGTTAATGCAGGTTTTCTAGACTGGGTGCCGAGGAAAATGCAGCGTGTTGGCTGCATGGAGCTGCTGAACACGGTGCAGAGAAGAGTCCAACCCAAATTACATGTCTTTGGACACATACACGAAGGTAAAGTTCCACATGTAAAGTAAAAATTCAGTTACTTTCACAGCGACACTAGCGGAGCGTGGGTGTATGTGAGCTCGTGTATGCGGAAGAGGGCAGATAGCGCTTTCCTCCGGGTGCGATACGCTCCCTCGTGATGCAGTGTGAGCAGCAGTTTGAAAAGATGGGGACATGTCTCGGAGGAAGCACGTGTACATCCTCACCCTACCCAGTTGGTAGTTGTTGTATGATTGGAGAGAGCTGGCTCGTGGCTGGGAATTACCGAGACCAAATTTGGGAAGAAAAAAAAAAGTTTGTTTACTGTTAAATATCAAATGCTCACAGTGTGTAGGTAAAATAATGGGTAAAAACAAATTGTAAACCTGTATTAGGACTTTCTACCCAATTGAGTAGGATTATAATAGAATTTTCCCAATTTAGGAAGACGGAACTACATACAACTCTGGATAAGTGACTAACTAACTGATTGAACGGTTACCTCCTTACCTCAATAGTGCCAACATCTACAGTTTAGCTGTTAACGATTTTGACCCATTGCTATGGCGATACCGGTGACACCTGAAAAGTAAATCAAATTCACAGCTTCACTGAAGGGGAAAGGACATGCGACATGGAAGAAGCACATTGGCATCTGATGGCGCTTTAGTTGTAATTTGACTTCGACAGACCTTGCTCTTGTGAGCCAATTAAAAACAAGTGGGCGGGAATGTGGTCTCTGAGTTTGGTTAAAAAAAAAAAGAGTGTGTAATTGCATATTATTAAGAACAATATCACACTAAACTTTTACCTCAGTGGTTTCTTACAGTTGTTCGGCACAGAGGAACACCAGAGGAAATAAAAAAGCTCCTTTACCGTCATACGCTCAGATTTTTGTGGTAAATTTCTGTTTTTACGCCCTGCTTGCTATGATTTTTTCTTTGCGGTTGTTGTTAGAAACGTTGCAGACTCTGGATAAGTTCACGACTATAAATAAAAGGTCATGAACTATGTTTGATGTGTTTATGTTTAGTGTTGTTGTGGTGCTTCACATTACCCTGTTTTGCCTCGCGCCACAAACTCTGAACCGACGAGACCGCCGTTTTGAACTCTGTCCAATCATCTTTAAACATGATCTCATTGTCGACTTTGATTTTTTTAACAAGCCACATCATCACTTCACTAATCACAGCAGAGAGGGGAAATGAACTAAAAAAAAATCGCTGAAAGTACGTGAAACCTCGCTTTCTCGATAAGCTACCTCAAGCCAAATCATTTACATAAACGCACGTGATTGGATCAAAGCTGCAATATTTCATGTTTTGAAAACTAGAGTCGTTGAACTACAGCCAGTTTGGAATTTTTCTATTGGTTCTGCTACAGTATTTTACTCGGCCTGATCTGCTGTGAGCTCAAATACACTCCATTAAGCTCCAGATTTCCATATTTACACAGAATTGAATTAGCGCCGAGCTTCAAAATGTCCTTCAGTAAAGCTGGCAGAAAATGGGCAAGGTCAAATCTGTCACTTTGAGTTGTAGTTTAGTTAAAAGGTTTCATTGTTTTGTTATTATGTTATGAATTTGTGATCTGAGGGTGTGTTCTGGCAAATGAATTCACTTTCATTTGTAATCATGTTACAAAGAATCGTAAAAAAAGGACCTTAATTATGCCTAAAGGGAGGGTATAAATTATTTATGTGTATGCCTGTACTGTGCGCAAGTGTCTCTGCTGTTCTCTCCGCTGCAGTAATATTTATAGCGTTCGAGTAAAACTGAATTGTGAATGAGTTGGAGAGGGGGAGCTCTGGCTGTCTTTTATTTCACCTTTTTACTAGCTCAATTTTTAATCTTTAATGCAATACCAATCGATATCAGTCACTGAGCAGCCGTCTGCAACATGACATGCGTTCACTGCAGAAAATCCATCAGCGAATCAGATGGGAAACGTTTTGAAGTCTAATCCGATACTAGTCTGAAGTTCTGGGCCAGTATATCACTGACGCTTTTTTATTTTTTTATTTTATTTTTAGCATCAATTTTTCATATTCAGAATACTGGTGCTGACTAGCAGTTTTCTGATTCTTAATATGCCTTCTGATATTAAATCTTTGAGTATACGCTGATACACATCCTGCACTCGTACAGTCTCACGGTAAGCGTTTTGGCAGGGTGCTTTACAATATATATATTATTTTCAGAAGCATGATTTGTTTTCCATGTCAGTTAATATCACACATATTCACACCATAACATACTATACACTGATCAGCCATAACATTAAAACCACCTGCCTAATATTGTGTAGGTCCCCCTTGTGCTGCCTAAACAGCTCTGACCCTTCTCCACAAGACCTCTGAAGGTGTGTTGTGGTATCTGGTACCAAGACATTCGCGGCAGATCCTTTAAGTCCTGTAAGTTGGACATGGATCAGACTTGTTTGTCCAGCACGTCCCACAGATGTTGGATCGGATTGAGATCTGGGGAATTTGGAGGCCGGGTCAACACCTTGAACTCTTTGTCATGTTTATCAATCCATTCCTGAACATTTTTACAGTGTCTGCAGCAATGTTTAGGTAGGTGGTACGTGTCAAATTAGCATCCACATGAACGCCAGGATCCTAGGTTTCCCAGCAGAACATTACCCAGAGCATCACACGTCACCTGTCAGTGGTTTTAATGTAATGGCTGATTGTTGTATTTCAGTGGACTGAATTGGAAAAAAAAGTCAAATCCGATTCAGTTCTGATCCAGTGTTCAGACTCAGCATTAGATCCATACATCCTGCAGTCATCCTCCAGCGTATTCTCCAGTCATCTGTATAAACCGTCTGTCACTCACACGTGAACCATGAATATCTGTAGTCATGCGTAAACTCACATGAATGCAGTAAGTTGGGTTTTTTTCAAAGCTGTATGATTTTTTTTTTCTTGTTTTATATCAGTTGTCATGTTGTCATAATTCTGGCATGCATGATATGATTCGCCCTGCATGATCTGAAATAATATTACATTATAATATTACATATATATATATATATATATATATATATATATATATATATATATATGTGTGTGTGTGTGTGTGTGTGTGTGTGTGTGTGTGTGTAGACAGAATTTTGTTTATTTGTCAGATCAACTTTAACTGTAATTAATTTGTGGTGATACTAGAGGAATAAAACACTTCAAGACATGCCGTTATAAGAAATGAATCAGCTTCAGGGTGGTAAAAATAACTCCACACCCCATCGTGTTACATTCCTCACACGAACGCTGTCAGTGCTGTCGTATTTTCGCTAAACAAACTGACAAATAACTGTGACTTTTAGACCGCTCATTTTGATTCCCTCAAATTTATACAGTGGGTTAAATCGCATTTTGAGAATAGTGTGGAGAAACTCTCTATAGTGCTCCAGGTGAAAGAAGCAAATGATGTGAACCACCAACAACCAACCAATGACAACAAGGAGGCGTGTGTCAGTCATGTTTGTCCATTCGGAAAGCTCTGTCTCATACTAGAACTTTGATCGAATAAAACTCCTAACTCGGACTAGAAACAAAAAGAAAACACACTCTCAACTCGGAATAACTACTCAACCCCAAGTTATACGCATATGATATCAAATCAACATGGCTGCTCACAACATCAACAGTAAACAAAGTAGCTCTTCTTTACTTATTTTTAAATGAGTTATACTGTATATACTTTATTCGTCTTAGATCCATCAATATACAGATATAATATCCGCTTGGCGTCCATGTTTTTTTACACACTTTGTTGCTTGAGGTCGAAAATGACACAATTCCGAGTCTTACTCAGCACAACAGTCCAGCATGTGTGTTGCGGATGAGGAAACACTGAAGGGAGGGGCTATAGAAATTGCTGACTATACCTTTAATGTATTTCGCTTGCTTATGTCTGTGTGTATGTTTGTTTTGTTAGGTTATGGCATGATGACGGATGGAACCACTACATTTATTAATGCCTCCGCCTGCACAGTCAACTTTCAGCCCATGAACCCGCCCATCGTCTTTGACCTGCCCAATCCCAGGAGCTCGTGATTGAACTCAGCCCCGCCCCACACTTCCCAAAATCAGGGTTCATTTTTAAGTGTATTTGGGTGCTCTTTTGTGTACATATTACAGAGAGAGAGAGAAAGAAAGAGAGAGAGAGAGAGAGAGAGAGAGAGAGAGATGCTACTCTGGAAGATTTGAATCTGTCTTTGTGCCATATTCTGTTCTCAAATCCTGACTTTGCTACTGCCTCATTTACTGAGTGATTCTCACGCTTTCATTGCACTTGAAATGTTGTGACAATCCCTCTTGTTTGTTAATGATGGACACACACCGGGACAACCATCATATGGACTGCGTAAGACGCGAAACTCTGGAAGCCCATCTGACCTTTTAATTACTTCACATCGGAGAAGGTTAGAAAGGCCTGTGCGCTGATTGGATCTAATCTGATGTGATCTGATCTGACGGACGTGTCCATTTCCAGCCTTGTTGTTCCCGATCTAGTTCTTCAGTGCTGTACAGAGAGGACCTCCAAATCAGACACTGAAAATCTAATGTACAGTTGCTGTTGTATAAAAAAAGAAAGAGAAACAATTCTCCATTTCTATGCTTCTGTTATTTGTTTTATTGTAAAACGTACGATGTGAGTGAGTTTGTAGCAACACATTTCTTTTTTGCCAAGTGCTTATTAAATATGTCATTAAGATATTTTAATTGACTATTTCTCATCTGAAAATGCTCAAAGTGCACTTTTTGTCTAACGAGAATGCATTGCTCTACATGATCGCGCCTATAAATTTTTTTTTTTTTTTTTTAACGTTCCTCCTACTTTCATTGTTTAGTTTCATGTGTTTGACAGGTCTGATTAAGGTTATTGTTATATTTACAATGAAATAAAGTGGTCTTTTGTTTCGTCTTTTTTTTTTTTTAAAAACATGGATGAATAAGTGTATGAATCAGACGAGCATGTGTGAGAGAGAATCGAGTCAAAAACGCTCTTCGAGTGGCCAGGAAAGAAAATGTAGGGCCCTAGCTTGAATAAAGAAAAGGAGGACAGAGAACAGCATTTGGATGATTATGTAAAGGCTTGGAGTCTGAATTGGTGTGCCATATTGTTTTGTTTTTGTTTTTGTTTTTACCACAGTGCTGTTGAATTCTTGAATCTTGATTGGTCATTTCTATAGTAACGACTTCCACAGGGACTCGTACGATGGACGCTCTACATAAAAGGACGTATAATTGATGTGGTGAAGTTTTCTTTTTCTGAGGAGACATTTATTTAGCATTCATGGAAGGAATCTCCAGAGTTAATCTGCGTTTATTTTGTCTTATTAACATCGAGAGAGGGGAAAAGAGAGAGAGAGAGAGAGAGAGAGAGGCTGGTGAGGGAACAACTATTTATAGCTGCTATAACATAAGCGCTAAGAGGAAATGACTTGTTTTGCGGACGTTTCAGGACATGGAATGTAACTGCTGTGAAAAGAGATTCAAAGTACAACGTGTCGTTCTTTAATTGGTAAAAGATTGTAATGGTTGATAAATCGCTGTGGTGCATATAAGAGAAATAAAACACTTCAGGATGCTTTGTTTCGAGCCGCATCACACCTCATCGTCACTGATTATTTTCCTATAACAGCACACCGGTTTGTATTTTACTCAATTCCTTCCATGTGTATTTGACAGCACTTTTTGAATATGCGCACTTCATTTCCTTCAAGTCCAGCTTTCTAATTCGTCCTGCCCCTTCAACGATTGTACCGTATGTTTTTTTGTTTGTTATTTTTTGTTGTTTTTTTTTTTGTCTTCTATTTTTCATACTGTTCTGATATTTCTAAGACAATCTGCTGTGGTGTACATTATTTGTGCTGAATCTTGATCTTGTTGTTGTTTTACTTTTTAACACTCAAAAGTCTTGATACTGAGAAAACATTGTAAAAAAAAAAAAAAAATCCTTCCTTTTCAGGAACAACCTTATCCGCTCCCATGTCGCCTGTTAGGCGTTGCTCGTATTCTGACATGGTGTAATATTGAAACGTTTCTCTGCTTTCTGTTGCAATCAAAAGGATCTGAATTTCATATCAATTATTTGAGAAAACCTCATTTACACAGGCACAAACCATATTCTCTCCTTCATTCGGTCACCTCGCTCTTCCACACTTCTGCACATCCTAATGAAATCCTTCATTCAAATAATTACATCAGTAATCCTGCGGGATGGATTGTAATTTATTCCTAGCTGGCTTTTACTATGCTATTAAAGACTTCTCTCTCCTCGCCTGTCCTTTCTGCTCCTGTCCCTTCCTTCCCTTCTGTCTCTTGCTTATTGTTTTCCTTTTCCTTGTTTTTTATTTATTTATTTATTTTTATTTTTTTTTAACCATTTTTAATGCAATCCATTTTATACACTTTCCATCTCTGTAAAAGGCACCTGTTTCTTTCTTTATAGCCTTTTTTTTTCTGCTGAGATGCCATGCGCTGTCAGCCTCCACCTCTCTCACACACACACACACTCACGCACAAATAAACATCATGCATCATCACGTCAAGCATTTCATAGCTTTAGATGGGAACAAAGGGCCGGTTTATACTGCGTGTGAGTGGTGTTAAATGTCCCAGAACACGCTGCCAGATTCACTTCGATGCTATAGGATGCCAGAACCGTTGAGTAATGCTGTGGAACAAACGTATAGACGACCAGCACTGATAGAAAGAAAAGCATTAAGACATATATAAAAATATCAAATGTTGTATTTTTTTTTTTTTTTTTTTTTGGTACGTCTGAAAATGCCATTGTTGTGACAGAGACATTTGTTTTTGCAGGACACTTCTTTCCTGTCATTACTTCCTGTCGTTTTTCAGCAATGAAAGTACATAGTGGGAAACTGTATATAATTCTATATATACTGTAGGTTATTTTCAGCAGTAGCTTGAGAATCCAGATACACCATGACCCTAATCAGGAATGAAAAAAATACATAGTTTCTAGTTTCTTAAATTGTTTGTGTGAGAGACTCGCAACATTCAGCATTCTTTTTTTTTTTTCTTTTGCCATGTTTATTTTATACAAGGATTTTTGCCTTGTGTCATGATGGGTGCCAATAATTCTGGAGTGCAGTGTATGAGTGCTGTATAGTGCATGCTGTCTTACAGAAAAGTCACACTAATGTTATATGAGAATATTGTGGTTTTTACACACAATTACTTTATTGTCCCAGGGGATTCTTTATGATTCTTTTACATGCAGTTTCTTTACTTATGGTTCATTTACTTTCATCGGATTTTTACATGATTCATTTATTTTCACATGATTTTTTTTTTACCCATGATTCATGTGTTTTCATGTGTTTTATTTACACAATTCATGTGTTTTCATGGTTTTTTTTACACAATTCATGTATTTTCTTGTGATTTTTACAATTCATCTTCACGTGATTTTTACACGATTCATTTAATTTCACGTGATTTTTACCCACTATCCATTCATTTTCACATGATTCATTTATTTTCACATGATTTTACACGACTCATATACTTATTTAATTTTTTACGTGATTCTTTGCACAAGATTTAGTTTATTTTCTTATGATTTATTTGATTTTTACATGATTCATTTCTTTTTTACGAGCACGTTCGCCTCACACCTACAGGGTCGGGGGTTCGATTCCCACCGTGGCCCTGTGTGTACGGAGTGTGCAGGTTCTCCCCGTGCTGCGGGGGTTTTCTCCGGGTACTCCGGTTTCTTCCCCCAGTCCAAAGACATGCATGGTAGGCTGATTGGCATGTCCAAAGTGTCCGTAGTGTACGAATGGGTGTGTGAGTGTGTGTGTCATTGTGCCCTGCGATGGATTGGCACCCTGTCCAGGGTGTACCCCGCCTTGTGCCCCATGCTCCCTGGGATAGGCTCCAGGTTCCCCGTGACCCTGAAAAGGATAAGCGGTATAGAAGATGGATGGATGGATGAATGTGATTTTTTCCCCCGCTCTTTTTCTGTAAAGAGAGATGACGTTCTGCCTCACTGATCTACAGATGTCCTGGTCCTGTTCATATGCTCATCATAACTCATCCCTTCTGAAAAAGATCCCTTTCTTCCTGGAATTACTTCTTCCTGTGAAAATTGAAGCTCCCTATTTATTAGATTTCATGGCTGTCTTATTATAGCCAGATTAAATACTGTCCGTTGTCATGAATAAGGACAAATAATAAACTTATTTGCAGTGAACTCGGCCATCCACGTCCTTTTTAATCTACAGACATGTACAGGCGTACCTATTTATAATAACCTCTAGCAAGCATTATCTTTTTTTTTTTTTCTGAAAAGAATTGTTCAGCAAGGCACAATCACATCCATATAGCTTTCCCATTATCATGTAAGATATTATCACCATGACAACGCCTCAGGGCACAGGGAAAGATGACAAGAAGAAAGTTCATACTGTCTTACATGCTGAACAAAAGACAAAAACATTTTCTGGTACAAGACGACATGTTATTAGTCATGATACGTTAATTGTGATGGCATCTTTTGTTTGTCTTTTGCAGTCTTTGTCTGGGATTTTGGACATTGCTGGTTAGTACAGATTGTGTCTTGGAGAGATTTTTGGGTAGGTGGCAGATTTCATGCGGGTTGCCAGGTTTAGCTTTACCCACCCACTTTTAACATGGCTCAGGGCACTACGGAGTTGCTCCATGGGGAGTCATACTAAACCAGCCCCCGCTCTTTGTTCGCCGATGGCTCTCCTGCGATGCCAAAAAAGACGAAATCTCCCAATTCTGTCATCAGAAGAGTGTCAGAACAGAGCCTCGGGGTGGGAGGTCCCTGCTGAGTTTTTACCCGTTCTCCACTTCCTTTGCTGATTTACTCGAACACAGTGCTTCTTTCAGTCATCTGCGATTCAGAGGGAGAAAAAAAAAGCCCTTTTTATACCAGTCCTCTACGGACGTACTCATGCTGCTTTCACTTGCAAGGTTTCCAAAATGTGCTTTATCCAAAATTGCCCTATGCCTCTAACTGAACTGGGAATACGTTTATCTTCTTCTTCTTCTTCTTTTTTTTTTTTCTTTTTTAAATCTGTTCATTTTCATCATATTTAAAACATTATCTTGTAAACATGTTCCCTGTTCTGTTTAAATGGTGGTGTGTTTAAAAAAACAACAACAACAACAAAAAAATACAAAACAAAAAAAACACACCACCAGGTCCTTGTTTCTTTTTATGTCGCATGTCCAGCTCAAGGTTTGACAACTGTTTACTGAAAATAATGTGGACACATAGATTCAGTTTGTGGTTTGCAGGAACCAAGTCTGCATCTAATGATTATTTCTGATTATGAGTCATTTGATTTAAAAAAAAAACAAACAAAAAAAAACAACAACAACATCTCAGTCAATCAACTAAAACTAACTAGGTTTAATGAAATACCAGGACACTATCTACAATACAGTACATTTGCATGATTCAATTTGCGTGTGATATTACATTTACAAATATGTATGTAAAAACACTAATAAAACCTCTACAACACTTAGAATAAACCAGCATTTTTGCTCCTCTCAGCCCACTATAACTACACTTCACCTTGAAATACAGCATAATCAGTAAAATACTTCAACTCTGATTATTTTTGCATTAATATGTGAATCAGTTTAACATCTCATGCCTGAAACAACATTTTTCCTCCATTATACTGTAGGTGATGTACATTTGACATTTCCTGTATTTGCTATTTCCACACATAACACTCAGTCATGATACTTTCAACCCTGTTAATCATCCCTCCATCAGTTTACCGTACTGCTTATCCTACACAGGGTCATGGGGACACAGGACACAATTGCACACACATTCACAAACTAAAGACAATTCAGAAATGCCATTCAGCACATGTCTTTGGACTGGGGGAGGAAACTGAAGTTCCCAGAGGAAACCCCCGTAGAACAGGGAGAACGTACAAGCTCTGTGCACACAAGGCAGAGGCAGGATTCAAACTCCCAACCCGGGAGGTTTGAGGCAAACATGCTAACCACTAAGACACCATGCACCCCACCCCATTAATCATTGAAGAGCAAAAAGCAGTCATTATTAAAACTTTTATTGTTGAATCACTGATTTATCAGTCATGCCATGAGACTATAATCAACTGCTTATGCTGACCAAAATCAGACACTCAAACTAAGTAAGGATATTTTAATCTGAATCGCTGGTAGAGAGTCTAACCTGCAATTCTGATGAGCCACATTCAAAATAATATCCAATAGCCAATATCCACTAGCTGTCTGGCTAACTGATGCACTTCAATTCAATTCAATTCAATTTGATTTGTGTAGCGCTTTTAACAATGGAGATTGTCTCAAAGCGGCTTTACAGAAACATATAAACACAGGATAGAGATTTTAAGTGAGTGAATTTATCCCTATTGAGCGAGCCGGTGGTGACGGTGGTGAGGAAAAACTCCCTAAGATGATATGAGGAAGAACCTTGAGAGGAACCGGACTCAGAAGGAAACCCGTCCTCATCTGGGTAACAACGGATAGTGTGAAAGTAAAAGAAAGTTCATTATGGTTTGTATTTATAATTGTATTGCAGCAACCGTAGTCCCAGCAACCACAGTGAGAACGTCCATGTGGAACTGAGGTCCAAAACAATTTCCATGGTACTTCAAGCGGTACCATCCTCAGCAATCTCCAGGCTGTAGCCTTCACTTGTTGAGAGCTCCATCCAGAGGTTGGGCAACTTACATACACTCAGTTGAGAAATTCAGTTTAGTTTGCTGTGTGTGCACAAGGTGAATCATTTTGTGTGTGTGTGTGTGTGTGTGTGTGTGTGGAATCAACACTAAAGCTTTGGAGTTGACTCTTGTTTTTCAATGCAAATCACATGAATCAGGGAATCGACTCCTTTTGGGAACTGAAAGCAGAATGACGACTTGACACGCAATATAGAAAAAATCTATAGTTGTGTATGTCAAAAAAGAATTAAACAATGTAGTGTTTATATATATATATATAAACTATAGAAGTACTTCTGAGCGAACTGATTCAGATAGCTTCATTGCTTGTGGTGTGACCTGAAGCCACAGTGTGCTTCATTATATAGACCAACTAATCGACAATGAAATTCATTACAGACCATTTTTATGATCAGATTAGGGAAATGTGCAGGAACTGTGGTTGCTGGTTGCTTGGATTAAGATTTTAAGCTAGCATGAGGACACGGTGATGCCTAAAATTAGCCAAGACTGCACAAAAGTCCCGTTGTCTTTATGCAAGAAAAATAATGCTACTTACTGTTATACCTCCAAAGCTCTCCTCGAAAGATCTGTTCATCTTCTTTGGGTCCGTTTTCCTTTAACCCCAGCTGAAGTCTTTCCAGCAGGAGCTGGTGGAGCATCTGAGCCTCCTCTAGAGTGCTTCACAGTTGGGCAGTGGGGCTTATTGAGGACGCTCATACTGCCAAGACTCACACTGAGAGTGAAGCAACAGAACGAAAAACTCCTCAGCATCGGATTTTGGCCTAAAGCATAACTCTAACCAACTATAACCATTTCTACAACTATTTGAGATATCAACCTCTTCAAACTTCACACCAGATTAGACAGGTATCACACTCACACCCTGAGGATCTTGCTCCTTCCTCACTAACACATTGACTGGAGTGCTAAATGATTACACCTGTGTAGAACTGAGTCTGATTACTTAGGCTTCCTGTGTATTTGATAATATGTCTGGTTTACTTTTGGCTTTGTTTGTTTGGTCCGTATAAATGGATATTATTTGACTCTTTGGATTTATTATATATATATTATATATTATATATATTATATTTGACTCTTTGGATTCAGATCCTGACTTTCTGATACAGACGATGTGAGTGAACCTGCATTTGGATCCAATCTCACTGTCCAATCTAGCTTCATTGCAGAAAGTACAGACAAGAAACTTCCAGTCACTTTTTAATAATATTACTGCACTGTTGAATTCTCAAATCTGATTGGTCAGAAAGTTTGGATTCATTTTGTATAACCGCAGGTCTGATCAAATCAGATTAATCAAATTACATTAATCCGCTCGTTCTAATACATTAGTTTCTATAATAGCTTATCAATTTATAGATGTTATTATGTTAGGATGCAGATTATCAGTCACTGCACTGCACTCAAGGCCAAATCTCCTCTCCTGAGTTATGCCACTTGTTCTGCCCACTTGCACATTTGCATAATATTTATTTCAATAGAGAGCTCTGCCGATTTCGTGGTTGTGTGCAGTAAAATCTTGAATATTTCGTGAAGGAAAGACTGTGGCTGCATCTGAATATCCATACTACCCTACTATACAGTAGGTGAAAAGCAGTACGCCAAATGAGTAGTATGTCTGAATTCTCAGTGTTAAAGTGCACCTATTATGGTTTTTCAAATATTATATTTCATGTAGTGTGTTATATATGTAGCTATTTGTGAATGTTAAAAAGTCTGCAAAGTTTCAAAAATTAAAGCGCACGACAATCGGAGTTACCGACTCCCAAAAGAAGGAATCGATTCTGAACAGCTGAATCGAGTCGTTAGTGATTCCAGACTTTAATTCCTGTACTAACCTACATAGGTTTGTAACAAAAAGCCCCGCCTCTGGTCTTCATCGGCTGCTTGCGAACAGATGGAGCTGAAACTCGTTATGGTAGTGGGCGTTTCGTTTTTGAAACACGCTGACAGCGGTAGACCAATCACAACAGACTGGGACATCTGACCAATCAGAGCAGAGTATGCTCTCTGAAAGGAGGAGTTTAGAACGAATCCTTTAGAACGGATCATTTAACGAGTCGTTTGTGACACTGGGGGGAAAAAAGGTAATGCTGCAGTTTACATTATGAGCATGTTAAAGTGTTTTTTGACTTTGGATGTGTGTAAATCTATGGCATGAGACCTTTAAAACAAAATTAGTCATGTTTCAAAACCATAATAGGTGCACTTTAATAAAACAGTAGGTGAGAATGACCCGGATGATCTACTGCTTCCGCCGAGGTTCTACAGTATTTAACCAATGGACACTGCACTATCCCATAAGGCAATGGGACTGGTGTGCAAGAGCTGTCAGAATCAAAAAATGGCGGAAGGCAGCAAGTTGTAGGTCACATGACGATGCCAACATGGCGGATGTATTACATCCGGATTGTATTCACACTACAAACTTATACTGATCAGTATGTACTGTATCAACTCCAGAGCAGTAGGTGATGTCACAGTACACGATTTCGGACGCAGCTTTCAGCTGACCAGAACTAAGTCCATAATAATGGCATAGGAATGTCCAGCCACATTACCACATAATGACAAAAATATACACCTTCTATGTTCATTTCTATTTGATTCCATTCATATCTAGTTTTCTAGGTTTTTGTCCCTGCACTTTATTTTGAGCTTTTATATTAAGTATGTAGGTCCAACAACAGGCAGATGTGAAAAGGACCAAAGGACATATTTCAAAGAACATACTTTAACATATTAACAAATTATAGTGAGAAATCGAATATATTAACAGGCTGGGTTTTTATTTATTTTTATTTATTTAGTTATTTTACAGTGCTGTAAATCATAACTCATTATTATCAAAATTAGCAGCTGATTTTGATGATTAGTTGAATTAAACTGAGTTTAAGACAAAACCTCAATGACTCAAAAACAAGTATAAATATACATAGTATCTGTACCATGTCTATTCTGTCTCAAGCTTTATTGTGTCCTCTGTACATTTTCTTATTATTATATGTCTTGCTGTAATATTTGTGTATGTACTGGAAGCTTCACTTAGTTCTTACACTTACTACACGCTTCAAATTCCTTGTGTGTGTGAGCACACTTGGCAAACTTCTTCTTCTTCTTCTTCTTTTTCTTCTTCTTCTTCTTCTTCTTCTTCTTCATAAATAATCATCTTGGACCTAATGACATTTAAAAAAAAAAATAAAATTGTTCTGTCATTCCTGAAAAATCAGGAATTAAAACCTCTATTCCTACAATAAATACTATTATGCCAAATTATTATTGTCCATATGTAAATAATGATCTTAATATTTGTATTGTTGAATTATATTGATTATATGGATTACATGGATTGTTGTTGGATTATATTCGGGAAGGGGTCCATGAATTTTTTTTTTTTTTTTACAATTAAATGGGTCTATGGCTGCATCTGTTGGCCAGGGTACGATCACAAGTAAACATTCATGCAAATTATTAACCTATATGTTATTCCATCACACAGGAGGACTGGGTAACGACGCTCATGTGTCTTCAGTGTTAAAAAGCAGTTGGTCATGACAGGTATATTTTCTTGCACACTTTGAAGTTGCGTCCAAAATAAAACCCACTTGGACTGTTGAGGGATGAAAAGGAGTCTGGTATTTGAACACCGGGATCATGGCATGCTCAGGTCGGAAATGTTCTAGACGTAGAGGAAAGCATGCAGATTTGGTTTGTCTCTTCCTCTGGCTCACACATCGCTGCAGTTGCGGGGGCTGTGCATTGTAAGTAATCTGGACGACTGGCTGCTTTGTGCCGAAACCAGAGATGGTGCTCTCGGAGAGACATCTGTTGTTTTAGAGCATCTTTACCAGTTTGGGTTTTTGTTGCACTTCCAACTGAGAAAAGTGCTCTCTGGTTCCCCAGTAGACTTTTTTGCTCCCCCTTTGGCCTTTATTTAGAATCACAGGCCATGAGGGCACACCCCTGAGTCAAAGCATCTCTCAGTTTCAGAGAGGATTATGCGTTTAATTCGAATCCAAAGAGTCCTGGCCCATATGGCTGCAGCTTCTGCCTCCTCTATTTCATGCAGGAGGCTTTCACTGGGTCAAGGGCAAAATACAAACTGTGGGTGTCATTTATCATGCTGGATATGAAGAAATTTATTCGTAAATCGTTCAATCGGAGCATTATACAAGAAAAGTGTACAGTTAGTTCGAAAAAAGTTTTTGAGATTTGTGTACAGTATCATATATATATATATATATATATATATATATATATATATATATATATATATATATATGTATATATATGTATATATAAGGAGGATTTTAAATCATATATTTGGTGGTCATTTACAGCAATTTTATTTACAAAGAATATGCTGTAAATCGCTTATTTATATCAATTACATGCACACGACAAGTGGAAAATGTAATGAAACTCAGTCGTTTCATATTAATCACTTGAAAGAAAGCATTCCACAACAAATCGGTAAAATGAACAGCGTTAAGAGTTAGTGACGCTCTGCAGTGCTGCATTACTGGAAGATTTAACACACGCCACTTTTTCATCATTGAGTCGTCATTTTGTCTTTTATGGAGTTTTGTCGGTGTGACTTCATGACCTGGCTGATTGGCGTTTATCAGCATGTACGCAAGAGCACAGAAAATCTGAAGAAAAAAAAAGTTCTGTCAGGAATTTTTAGCTTGGTTAAGCCTGTGAAAACATTTACACACAACTCTACTTGACTGTCACGGTCAAGGACAAACTCGTTGGAGTGTAGATTAAGCAAATCCCATCTGATTTTGTACTGGACTGTACTTCTTCCAGGTTGAATTTTGCTTTACCCTTCACAGTGATATGGGATAACATCCCCGTTCCGGTGCTAGCTGATGGCTGACTAAAAGGGAATGATGGGTTACTAATGTAAGCTGTTCCCTGAAGGAATGTCGCTCGGCCTTATTATTAGCTTAGTAACCACATTTGCTAGTACGAAACCTGCTGCATATTGCAGCACTTATTTATGCAGATGGGAATGCCTTTTCCCATGTGACGGCTGTGCATGCTAATGGAAATGTTCAGCTGCTCAGCAACAACTCCTTTTGGTCCAAGACAGAAATTAATGGTCTTGTACTGACATACAAAATAAATTCAAATAAATAAATAAATAAATAAATAAATAAAATAGCTGAGATATAAGACAGTTCATAAAATGCAAATAATATGCCATGGATTGAAAACTGCTTAAAAAAAAATCCCTGAAGGATGAAAAAAGTGAAGCACAATTACAAATAAATGAAAACACAAATATGAAAACTGCAAACCAAATGCAAAGCTGATGTTACAATACAGACAGCCTGTAAATTAGCTTGTGTTTGCAGCTGTCTGGTTAAGGAGTGCTAACCTCGAAAAACATGTCATCCTACAAGACTGTATACAGGGTCTGAATTTTCAGTTTTCTAACCTTCACTTCTGAAATCCATACGCTTCAATTTCCATAATATTAATAAGTTCTCCCGTCTGTCCATGACACCACTTGAAAATGCTGCCACGCGCCTTCAGAAATAAAGGTACCAAACTGTACTGTTCTTTGTAGCTGGGTCGGTACCATCATGGGTTCACCTATACTTTTTAAAATGATTTAATTGGACCTTAAACAGGAAGTATTTTTAATGCTTTAGTCAAAAATCTAATTAAAGATACACCACGTTACGCACATTCCCAGGTTAAAAATACACACTGCATACATACCTTTATTTCTAAGAAAGCTAACTTCCCTTCTAATGTGTCCTTTTTGTTTCATCCTGGCAGATGTTTAGCATTTAGCGTAGAAACAAAATGCATGTTTTACTGCATCTTTCCCACTTCCCATTAATGCGACATGCTGGATTTATTTCAAGAGGAAAAAAAAGAGAGGCTGCTGAGAGAATGATTGTTTCTAACTGCTATAACATATACTGATCAGAGATAACATTAAACCCACCTGCCTAATATTGTGTAGGTCTCCATTATGCTGCTACAACAGCTCTGACCCATCAAGGCATGGACTCCATGGAAGGCATGGAAGGTGAGCTATGGTATCTGTCACCAAGACGTTAGCAGCAGATCCTTTAAGTTGCGAAGTGGGGCCTGCATGGATTAGACTTGTTTGTCCAGAACATCCCACAGAGGCTCGATCGGATTGAGATCTGGGGAATTTGGAGGCCGGGTCAACACCTTGAACTCTTTGTCATGTGTATCAATCCATTCCTGTACATTTTTACAGTGTCTGCAACAGTGTTTAGATAGGTGGTACGTGTCAAAGTAACAGCCACATGAACGCCAGGACCCAACGTTTCCCAGCAGAACATTACCCAGAGCATCACACTGCCTCCGATGGCTTGCCTTCTTCCCATAGTGCATCCTGGTGACATCTCTTCTGCAGGTAAGTGACGCACACACACTGAGCCGTCCACATGATGTAAAAGAAAACGTGATTCATTAGACCAGGCTACCTTCTTCCATTGCTCCATGGTCCGGATCTGATGCTCACGTGCCCATTGTAGGCACTTACAGTGGTGGACAGGGGTTCAGCATGGGCACGCCGGTGCATTGTGTGTTCTGACACCTTTCTGTCACAGCCAGCATTAACTTTTCACCAGTTTGTGCTAAAGTAGATCTTCCATGGGATCAGACCAGACGGGCTAGCCTTCACTCCCCACACGCATCAGTGAGCCTTGTGCGCCCACGTCCCTGTCACCGGTTCACCGGTTGTCCTTCCTTGGACCACTTTAATTAGATACTAACCACTGTGTACCGGGAAAACCCCACAAGACCTGCTGTTTTGGAGATGCTCTGACCCGGTCATCTAGCCATCACAATCTGGCCCTTGTCAAAGTCTCTTAGAACCTTACGCTTGCCCATTCTCCTGCTTCCAGCACGTCAACTTCAAGATCTGACTGTTCACTTGCTGCCTAATAAATATACCCCACCCCTCGACAGGTGGTGCCATCGTAATGAGATAATCAATGTTATTCACTTCGCCTGTCAGTCATTTTAATGTTATGGTTGATCAGTGTATGTGATAACCGGAACTAAGTTGTTTCATGGACATTCCACAACATTAAATATAACTATAAATAGATCAAAAGTATGACATGTTCACAAACAAATTCAAATATGTGATTGTTGGAAAACTGCCACGATTAAAAAAAAAAAAAAAAAGGAATAAAAAGCTGTTGTAGGAAATGAATCCACAGTAACCTCAATATAACTCCGTCACTGATTAATTTCCTATAATAGCATGCCCTGTTGTGTTTTACTTCTTATTTATACAAGTACAGTGAAATTCTGCAGCAGAGAGAGAGAACAGCTCAAACTTTTACTTTCTGTACTTCTTCTCTTATCATCACATTTATCACACACACACACACACACACACACACACACACACACACACACACACTCACACCCAGACAAAAGCACACACATTCCAAGAATTTTTTTGTCTTCTGCTGTTTTGATTCAGGTTTAATTGGTTAAATACTCAGGAGGACATGGTGTCATTTTCTCAGTAGCTACACGCAGCACCAGCAGCACATAATCTCCAACTCCTGAGGCTCCATGTGCAGGCTGGAAGACTGACAGTAAACAACAAAATGGAATTTTCCTACATTTCATCCTCACTGATTGCTTTTATATTGCACTGATTATAATGAAACAATAAGGATTTATGACGATGGTGATACTTGAAAACTTCAATCACAGTAATCAGATCTTATACATATTAGTTACAGTGATTTATAACGCAGTGCTGTTGAAGTCTCCAATCTGATTGGTCAGAAGGTGTTGGTTAATGTTCTATAACAACCTACACAGGAACTTGTATGGCAGACATTCCACATAAACTGAAAACTGAATAAAAAAATGATTCATTATTTTATACGGTCGTTATTTTTTTCGTCATATTAACCTCAAGAGAGAGGCTGGTGGGGGAATGACTGTTTACAGCTGCTATAACATATAAGAGAAAACAGGAGCTAACTTGTTTCCCGATCACACCACGACGTTAAACATAACTATAAATGGATTAAAAGTATGACGTGTCATTCATAAGTAAATAAAAACTGGCAAATTCCTGTGGTATAAGAGTAAACAGGACTTCCAGATATGCAGGCATCCATCACACCAGCGCATAGTTGATTGTTTTCGTATAACATGACACTCCAATCAGCCTACAATGCATGTCTTTGGACTGGGGAAGGAACGGAGGAGGAACCCCCCCCAAAGCATGAGGAGAACCTGCAAACTCCGCACACAGGGCAGAGGCAGGATTCAAACTCCCAATCCTGGAGGTGCGAACGTGTTAACCACTAAACCCCCCTGCCCCCCCCCCTAATGCCCATAAGGACATGTCACATTATCTACAAAGAACTGATGTGGCTGTTGGTTTTCATGCAACCAAGCACGAATCCACCTGAGTTCACCTGTTTAATCAGGTGATTGGGCTTCATTCGACTATCACATGGCTATGTTATTGTTTTCATTTCATTCCAGTTATTTTTCTCCCACTATTCAGTTTGTGTGTTTCCCCCATTTCATGTTTTTAATGGTCAGAATGGTAGCAATGGTCCTAAACCTGTTTGAACTTTTCATTCTCTAATTAAAACTCAACAAAGCGTCGTCTGTTATAAGTCAGTGGGCATCTTAAATCGGCACACCGAAATAAAATTAGAGTATGTCAGCAGGGATACAAACTTTTAGGTTTCCTGAAAAACAGCTGCTGTCTCAGTGGTGGTAATATTTAGGCCATGATGTAATATCACTAAATGAAATTAGTTCTGCTTTGCAGATAATGCTAAAACATTTCTCTCTCTTTTTTTTTTTTTTTTTTTTACTATACAACAAACCAAAAGGGGGATGCAAACTTTCGAATTCAAACCCAAGATTTACAACGAAATCTCAGTTGTTTCCATCGTAGTCCCTTTACATAACTCAGAAGGCGGTGAGAACCGTCTGTCCACATTTCAAACCACATTCAGATGGGAAATCAGTTATTAAAACAGTCTAGCTTTGAGACAGGCACGTACCTCCAAATATGTGCCTCTGAGGAAAGCTGAGTGTGTGTGAGTGTGTGAGTGTGTGTGAGTGCGTGAATGTGTGTGTGTGTGTGTGTGTGTGTGTGTAGGCCTCATCCCATCTATCTCTCAGAAGATGTTGTCTTTAGAGTCTGTGTTTGTGGCTTACAGCAGTGAGCAGTTGGGGTTTGTGTGTGTGTGTGTGTGTGTGTGTGTGTGTGAGCCCAGGACTGATTTCTTCTCTCTGAGACCAAAAGCCTGTTCTTGTTCATACACCAGACTCTCTGGACAAACATGCACCAGTAGCACAGATGAACATGAATATGAATATAAATATGTGGGGGAAATGTGCACCTTCTGAGTGTGCTGACACAATGTTATTCCTCTCTCTCTCTCTCTCTCTCTCTCTCTCTCCGTGTGTATGGGATATAACAACCGAATATGAATACATTATTCGAAAAGAACAGATCATGTGTTCTCACAAGATATGAAAAGGAGGCACAGGATCGGGATCAGTTTGGGGGTTCACAGGGCATCTGGTTCAGACTAGAGGACTAGGAGTCTGTGGGACATAACAAAAGATTTTGTATGTGTGGGAGGTTCTGACTTTCATGCACTCGCGAGTGAAGCTCGCATGACAAAGAAAAAACATTTATTAACATGTGCATACTGCTGTCAGAAAGGAGAAGCAGTCGGATGTAACGCTGCAATCCATTGTACTCAGAACGCGGATTTCCGAAATGGAAAAGTGCAATGGAAAGGGCATTAAACTTGGGAACTCTGGGCCAAACTCGTGTCATAACTGCACATGAGGTCACAACATTATAGCAGCACACGGTCAATGGTAAACATATTTCCACATATTGCATCGTTTTATTTCCTTGATAAAAGTTGATTTTACTTCATATGTTGTTTTTGTGTTGTGAAAAGATGCTTTAACAGCTCTGTAAGTTTAGATTTGTAATATAATTCCATTGATTTCAGCCCAAGTTTACTTTTAAATCCAGTAAGACCATTGTGACAGACGAACAAAACATGAACAAAACATTTGCCCTATCGTGTACACCAGGGGTGTCCGATCTTATCCACAAAGGGAACCACACCTGATTCCACCTGTTTAAGCAGTTGATCTTGGCTTTCAGTAGACTCAGGTGTGGCTTCTGCTTGGTTGGAATGAAAACCTGCATCCACACCGGCCCTTTCCGGATAAGATAGGACACCCCGTTATACAGCGCATGCAGAAATAAGTCACGTTGAGCTTCTTAAATAGGTTTATTACATTCAGAGACTAGCCATACAAATGGGCATCCATGTTTTTCCAGGCTGAAGCACTAGAACCTGTTTAGATCAGAACGATCGTCTGCATATAAGCACACGTAAACGTAAACGTGAACCAGGAAATCTGAACAGATTTACAAAACAATATGGAACAAACAGGCCCATAATCCAGAAGATGAAGCACAATGCTTGAAGACACACACATGGAAATGGCACAAAAAAAAACCTCGCAAAGATATCATTTTTATTAGAAAATATTGTGGACAACTACAAATTAAAATAATAACTGCAACAGTCCTGTGCACATCTGAGGAGGGAGGGAGTGGAGATAGTGGACACCTACAAGTTTCTAGGGGTGCAACTCAATAACAAACTGGACCGATCAGACAACACTGACGCCCTCTATAAGAAAGGACAGAGCAGGATGTTCTTTCTGAGGAGGCTCAGGTCCTTTAATGTGTGCACTAGACTGCTACGGATGTTTGCTATCTTCTTTGCTGTGGTGTGCTGAGGAGATGGTATTGGGACTTGTGGGGCCAGCAAACTGAGCAAGCTGGTGAGGAGGTGGGGGATAGAACTGGACACTGTGGAGGAAGTGACTGAGAAGAGACTGAGAGGGAAGCTGAAAGCTATCAAGGACAATCCTTCCATCCTCTCTGTGCTGAGCTCAGGAGGCTCAAGACCGCATTCAGCCACATGCCTCAAAACATCTGGGGGGCTCTTCCGTGCCATCAGCCATCAGACTCCACAATGCAACAATACCCAGTACCCCCTACTCCACTGACTGAGTCTCACAGAGACACACACTCAACAGTTAATTGTCATTCCACAGATATAGCACATGAACTCTAGCATATGTATATACACACTGATCTATTTGATTGTTTCTATTATTTCTATTGTATAGATATTTATGGAAATTATTTTCTTTCTTTGATGGTACTCCTCCTACTTGTGCTGCTGTGTCAATCTGAGTTTCCCCTACAGGGATCAATAAAGGTACATCTTATCTGATTTTATCTTATCTTGTCTTGTCTTGTCTTGTTTTATTTTATTTTATTTTATTTTATCTTATCTTATCTTGTCTTGTCTTGTCTTGTCTTGTCTTATCTTGTCTTGTCTTATCTTATCTTATTTTATCTTATCTTATCTGGTCTTATCTTGTCTTGTCTTGTCTTATCTTATCTTGTCTTATCTTGGCTTATTTTATCTTGTCTTATCTTATCTTATCTGATCTAGTCTTGTCTTGTCTTATCTTGTCTTATCTTATCTTGTCTTGTCTTATCTTATCTTATTTTATCTTATCTGGTCTTGTCTTATCTTGTTTTATCTTGTCTTATCTTGTCTTGTCTTGTCTTATCTTATCTTAGACACAGATACAGATTTTAACATTGCATTCCACCCCTAATATATACAGCATATCCAAACGGTTGACAGTATTAACTGACTTTTTGTTATTTTATTTATTTATTTATTTTATTTATTTTTTATTTCACAGAATTCTGTAATCTAGTGGCAATTAAAAATGAAAAAGAATCAAAGTACATGTGCAACAATGTTTCTGGATGAGCCCAGATATGCGTTTTCACATGTGCAGCTCATATAATAATCATCCACCCTGCCTAATGTTCGCGTGACTACGCTAAATTAAAATACGCACTTTTGAGGAAACTCGTATTTATGTTTACAAAGAGGGAAAATCATTTATGATGCATTACTCAAGAGGGTCTCCATTTGCATCTTGCCTTTTGAATACATAAAACCCTCATAATTTAATAATACAAATCTGACCCATTTTACATTCAATTACCATACACACAACTTCTTCCAGTTTTACAGCTTTAGAGAAAAAAAAAATAAAATAAGCTGCTCTGGAAATATGGCTAACTTTTTTTTTTTTTGGCTGGCTTCATTTTAATGGAGTTTTTAGATGATACAAATTAAAATGATGTCCTGCTGCTAGCAGGCTGCCTCCAAACAACATAATTAGCTGGAACATCTAGAAATCAAAATTATTCAGTGTGTTTCTGTTCTTCTGGTGGGGACTAATGAGATACAGGAAAGATGTAAACTATATTTGTGCGGCGAATAATTTCTCCGATGACTCATAAAGCATGCAAAGTGATGATTTTTCCGAGTGCAGTTTGTGCATGTATATATGTCTGTGTGTGTGGGTGTGTGTTGTCTTAAGTATATGGTATATTGTAGAAGAAGGACTGAGCAGTGTAATGTTGAACCTTAGCGTACATTAACTGTATATTTTAAGAGCCCCTGTGTCTGCTTTACATTCAGGATAATGTTGCTATCTTTCAGGAGATGCAAGGATGTTGAATTGTGTTGAATTCTCTAATCTGATTGATCAGAAAGCGTTCATTAATTTTCTATAGTAATCATTTCTGTAGTAAAAGGGATCCAATTCCCAGGGATTTTCAGTCGATGTGCCGCATAACCTAAGGCTAAGAAACGGATTAAAAACCATGCTGTTTTGTTTAACAAAACAAAATATTTTATGTAATAAAACTTAAACCATATAACCATTGATATGGTGTACGAGATGTTTATTGATCATTTATGGAAAGAGTCTCCGCTGTCGGCACTTTTTGACGGTCAGTAAGTTTTCTTTAGTGACGACTGTTTATAGCTGTTATAACGACAGGACTTCACTTCCACAACATAAAATGTAACTCAACAGATAAATTAATTGCAAAAAAAAAATGCAATCACTGGAAAATTGCTGTTGTATAATTCGCTGTTGTGCGTCTTTACTCAAAGCATAACATGCAACATGTTTACTTTTTAGCAGTTGCTGAGAGAAGGTCAGTACAAGTATCAGCACCTCTCTGAGTGGCCTCAGGACAAAATCTCCTCTACTTTTATCCAAATGTATACTTCCCTCCTGTCAATCAATGGAACAGAGCAGCTTTTACCCACTGGTACTTTTTAAGACACATGTTTCTGACTTTGAGGTGATGATCTGTGCATAGAGCGTTTGAGGAAAATGGCTTCATCTAAACTTCCATCAAAAGTCTAATATCGTAGATATAGTATTTATTACTCATAGTGTAATTAATTCATCTAGTCATTTCAACCACTTTGTCTAATTGGCCTTGTAGTTCATAGATATAGAACCTAAGAAGCCCTAATGAAGACTTCGAACATATCCGGTACTGTCCAAATGAAATAAATGAACTCTTGGAATGGGAAAATGCTCATGGCAGCCACTTTCAGGACCTTATCACTCTTAAATGCTGAGAAATATCAAACCATCATTACTGAAGAGACTACTTGATGGATACTTTGGTTTTGAGATGCTTTGCGTTTATTGGTTTTTATTGAAATTCGAGTTTAATATAATATAGGTCAGGGTCAAGTTGAAATCCTATGCACCAGGGGTCATCAACTGATGGACCCTGGAACTGAGCACTGGAAAACTACAGTAGCAGAACTGATCAGTTGTATGAAAAACCCGGCTGTATTTCAACGACTTAGCTACTTTCAACGTGAGCCATTGCATCTTCTGTAGAAGTACCTCCGTTGTGGCCAATCACATGCATTTATGTCAGTTATTTAGTTAGTTAAAATTCATAAGCAGGAACTGTTCATCTGTACACAGGGTTGCAGGGAGTCTGGAGCCTATCCCAGAGGACTCGGGGCACAAGGTGGGGGACATCCTGGACAACCCAATGCAGGGCACAATCACACACACACAGGAGTTTGTCTGTTGATTTCGATGAAGACTGAAGTTTCCAGAACACAAACTGGAACTCGACTTGCTATAATTGGATTATAGATTATAATTGGATTATAGCATCGGCCTCACTCTCACTTCCCGGTGACCACCATGATCCAGTGGCAAGACTGAGTCAAGACGACTGAAGACGGCTCCCGGGCGCAGTGATTTATACACCCATTCATACACTTCGGACACTAAACCACTAAACTGCCGTGCGCCCCTACCACACACTCACACTCACACACATTCAAACACACATTCAAACACACACCGGACAATTTGGAAATGCCAATCTGCCTACATGCATGTCTTTGGACTGCTGGAGGAAAACAGAGTACCCAGAAGAAACCCCCAAAACATGGGAAGAACATGCAAACAAGAATCTAACCCCAACCCTGGAGGTGTGATGCAGACATGCTAACTACCAGGCCACCATGCCCTCTAGCCCTGAACTAATCACTCATTAATCATTCAGATGTAACTGTCAACATTCAAGTCTGTTTTTTTTGTATCTGTTTCTCTTTCATGTACTTACGTTTAACTTATACTTACCACATTTCAAAAGAAAAAAACTTCTACCTGGTACACATCTCTTCATTTCTCTATAGTCACATATCTGTAAGGGCATAAGATAACTTTTTATCATCAGACAGCTTTAAGCATCCAAATCTAAACTTTGACAGGTTTGACAGTGAGAATGCGACCTAACATGCATGACTAATCTATCCGCTGCTACGTAAAATTTGTATTTATCACAGCAGTTTGTAGCTAGCTTGCATCATCATTACTGTCATGCTAGCTAGCTGTTGCTAGTTAGCCTTAGCTAATGTTCTCCCACGTTCCTTGGTTTGTTGGTACAAGAAGCACTAATTTATAATCAATGACTAAAATCAGTGTCATTTGAGGCAGACATCTTTTTCTTTTGTGAATCTTTCTTCTACTTTAAGAGTTTATACTTTTCTACTTTTTTTCTGAAGTAAAGACTTTGAAGCTGTGCTTCAGCTTTTACCCGAGTATTTATTTGCATGAGTCATTGCACTTTTACTTGAGTAAAGAATTTCAGTATTTTTGCCATCTAAAAACTAGCAACTGTGATGTACATGACTCAGTGTTTCAGACTTACATCCTAATGACTTATCAATCGATCCATCACAGCTAATATTAGCCTGCAATTTAGTGACTATCAAGCGGTTTAGCATTGCAAATTGTATAGTGTTCATAATTCAGTAGCTAATTTTTAGGAACATCAAATTTATTTATATATTTTACTATATAAGAGGCAAAACAGATCTCTCCAGGTTTCCTGTATCATTAGTGATACTAGGGGCTGAATGGTATTACCGTGATCAAGCCCATTTGCTCTTATCTTCTGATGAAACCCTTTCATAGATCTATTCTTTATGCAGTCAAACTTTGACAAAGTCTATATTTTTATCGGCTAGAGTTTACTGGCTGGACGTGACATTGTGGAAGTATTCAAGTAGCAGAGTACAATGAGACTGCAAAAACTAATAGAGTCATTCTCAGCCATCTAATCCATGTAAGATCTCTGCTTGGCCAACGAGCCATTCCACTAACAGTGCAAAGTAGACAGGATTTACTGAAGTACTGGCAAAGTATGGTGATGTTTCAGCTTCTGACTTTCAGTCATTTGGATTTTCACAATAAATTATTGTTATTGCAACCACAATACTCAACAAAATTAAGCATGAAGTCCAAACTTCATTGTTTGTGCATACGGATTGAATTCGATAGTGTTTCAAATGGCAAAAGGTTTGCCTGAAATAAGGTGGGGGGTGGGGGGTGGGGGTCATGAACAAAAACAATCACTGGTTTCCCAGTGTTTTCGGGGGCAAAGTGGTAAGGTGAATATTTGCTGAATGACACAACTACAACTACAGATAAAGATAGTACTATAACAAAGCAATAAATCAATTAGATAGGAGCTTCTCCTGCCTAACATGATTGAAGTACACCTGTAACACAATGAGCCAAAACTATATGAGCAGTCTCTGCTCTGCTGGCCATTGAGAGGAAAAATGGCCAAATCACTTGAGAAGACTCTTTGCTGGTGTGACAAGGTAATAGACCACTTCCTTTCCTTCAGAAAGAAAAAGTTATATTCAAGTAACATGACAGCTTGCAGGATAAATAATTTTTTTTGATAAATGTCTGTCCTCTGACTCCTGCTCTGGAGAAATAGATTCTTTCAAGATACAAACACTCCTGTTACATCTGGATGCAATGTCATGGGTGGACAAATGATAAAGTCACATGTTTGGGTTTCCCAGAAACCTAATTGACCAGGATGAAAAGCGGTAGATAATGTAATGTAATAACATAATGACAAGCTAGTAGAATAGTACATCAATACAGACAAAGCGAAATGAACATGTATATGAGTCCCCAAGGAACAACTCTGTGTAGCCAAAGGCTCTAATGTAGCACACCATGTTTGCAAATGTAACTGGTTGTACTCTGCATTGTGTGTTTTATTTCATCCAAAAAAAAAAAAAAAAAAGTTGGACGGCAACTGGGTCGGCTCTTCATTTATTCTCTGATAACACAAATAAGCAGCCTCTTTGAGTAAATCGCCCTTACACTGTGCTCTCTCCCATTCAATTACAATGCGAAAGGGCAAGAATTCATCCAAGTAACAAATTAAAATAATATAAAACAAAAACCATACCTGATAACACAAATAAGCAGCCTCTTTGAGTGAATTGCCCTTATACTGTGCTCTATAAAATAAACATGATGTGCGATGGTCACCATGTGCTCTCATTTCCACATTTTAAAACAAAATACAAAAAAAATTACTCAAAAAGGACGGTAAAACAACAAAAATAATCACACAGGTAAGTAAAATAACATCATACACACAAATTAAAATGAGTATATATGTATATAAATGGTGATTTAAATAAAGATGAAACAAGGTGATCGAGAACTCAAAATTAAACCTACCTCTCCCATTCAATTACAATGCGAAAGGGAAGAGGAGGAGCCAAAATAGGAAATTACACAGACCAATGACATCATGACAATTAAAAGGGAAAGTACTCACACAAGTAGACAGCTACATCAGGTATACATTTCCTTTTGTGTAATTCTACACATTAAATTTATGGAATACTTTCCATACCCGTTACACAAATTCAACAAAAAGTCAGTAAGTCTTTGGTGAATGTTTCACCTATAAGGCTGCAGTGTTCTCTCCTTGCATGGCAAGTTTTCCAGGTCAGGGTCGCCATGATTCTTGAGCCAATCCTGGTAACACTGAGTGTAAAGCAGGAATAGACCCTGAATAGGATGCCAGTCCATTGCAGGGCACTGTGCACATACATTCAGACCTAGGGTCAAGTTAGCATAGCAAATCCAACTACTGGCATGCTTTTGGACAGTGGAGAAAACTGGAGAACCCAGGGGACACTCACACAGACATGGGGACTGTCATGTTGCGGAACGTAATGGAGGTTAGGACGGATGCAAATTCAGATAAGAGCTTTATTAGAGTAGAGATATCCAAAGCAGACAAATCCAAAACGTGAGACAATAGCACGGTCAAAAACAGGCAATGGGTCAGGCGATCGGCAAACGGGCATAAACGAGGCAAAACAGAATCGAAGAACGAGGGCGAGAACAAGATCAAAACTATAACACATGAAACGAGGAACAAACGCTTGGTATACGGAAAATTCATGTAATACTTTGCGACAGACAAAGAGACATGAGGGGTTTAAATGACAAACATAATCAAGGGTGAACACAAAACAGCTGAGACTAATGATGACATACGGGAAACAAGCAATGACAATACAGGGGCGGAGACAGGACATAAACCATAATAGATGCACGTGTAGAAAGTAAACAAAGTGAATGTCACTGAACACCCGGAAACGCGTTTGCTCTTCGGAGCGCGCTGCATGCTCCAGCGCTTAGCGCGAGGGGAAATCGTGACAGGACAGGGACAAAAATGCGATCAAGGTGGCAATGCTGCCCACTACACCACCATGCTGCATGAGTTTAACATCTAAATTTATTTCCATGGGGGTGTTACCTTAAGATGTCATGAGGGGACAGTGCACAAGGACTTTGTTTGCTGACTTTGCTTTTTTATGACCATACATAGCAATGAGATAGATAAATAGCATCATCATTGCATAATGAATCCACCATCATTGTGGGTTGAAGAAATATTTTAGTTTTACAAGCATAAACCCATTGGGAGCAGTGCACTAGCACACTACCTACTGTATACTGGAATACTCAATTAATGGCCATACTCATTGCTATGTTCTGTCATACACAGCCCAATATTCTCATATACATCTGGCAAGCCAGCAACTTCATGATCTACATGCACACATTAGCACTCGGAGCACGTTCTGGCCTCTGACGTTCCTCTCCCTTGTGTTAGCACAGAGCTCTGTTGGAGCCAAGGCTAATTACATCGTGCTGTTATGTCGATCTCTTGTTTGATCTCTGGCTCATTGGATTGATTATGAAGACGAGACGAGGCAAGGTGAACTTATGGGTGTGACATTGAGGCTCCATCACCTCATACCTTTCTTGAATAAATATTTGGGTTGCCAAAAAAAAAAATTGAGTGGAGGGTGGAGTGGTGTAGATATAGTTGAAAAGATGTAGTTTGAGGACGGACCTGAGGCTGTTTACCAAGACAACCCCAGAGATGGAGACATCAAAGACCAGCAGTGTACTCTGACACACACACACACACATACACCAACCAACTTATACATTCACATTTACCCGCTTGGCTTGGCCACCACATTTCTGCTTCTGAATATGTCTCTTTGAAATCTCATAATCCCTCGCCTGCCGATGCACTGTGTGTGTGTGCGTGTGTCTTCTCACTTTGTTGGTTCTGCAGTGACTGTGATCGCAGCTGGACTGTCGCATCAGGGTCTGAGAGTCAGTGCGCCTCAGCAAAGGCAATGACCCAATTAACAACAAAGTCAACTCATCGGGTGGCCAAACAAACTGCTTTAACAAGGAACAAAGGAGGTGGGAAGCTGGTCCACTTCCGTTTAGTTGGGAAGATTAAAAAAACAAAACAAAAAAAACTGTTCCTGTTTCCATGGCGAAGACACCCCCGTGCACAGTGTGAGCCAGTGCCTTTGTGTGCTCTACCTTCGCAGGAATTAGTCGTAATTAACAAGGCTACTCACGAGATTATTTTCTGGGCAAACATTTTAATTAAAACTGTTCCCTCTGTCACGTGCATGCTATATTTCCACTTAGTGCCAATTTCCCCCACTCTGTCCTTAAAAACAGACAGACAGGAGTCTAGAACCCAGATGGTGCCAAGCGGAAAGAGAACGGTGGAATGGAAAGACAATGTTTTTTTTAATTCGATGTCTTCAGGCCTGCATGATCAGTCTATCTCCTTTCGTACAGGTTCAGTAATATGTTGGTTTGCAGGAGTTGGGAAGTGAGTCCATGATGGGCTTGAAGTTGAGTTATTCCTGATCCATACCACAGGTCAATCGCAACCAAGGATTGTAGATGTCCTAGATTCAGGTCTTCAACAATTATCTTTCTAAATTATCTTGTGGGATCAAGAGTGATGGCTGGTCAAGCATTATATCATGAGGTCTCATTAATGGCACAATTAGAATGATGTGGGATGAATTATTTTTCTATTTGCTCTACAGACATCTCTCATAATCTGCATGAATCTACAGTCTGGAAAGAAATCGGCTCAAGCCTTGTTCTCTGTACAGGTCCTGGTGGTTCCTGTTATGGCTAATTCCCCCAAATTCTAAAATATTATTAATTTATCTCTATTCTTTTTCTGAGCTGGGTTTTCATGCTCATCTGAAATGCGGTGTGAAAGCTCTGACTCGGTAATGCCTGTCTGCTTTATGACTGATATGATGTTCTCTTTTTCCCAGCTTGACAATACAATACTACAAACCTAAGTAGTCCAGTTTAATTTATGTGACCCCTGAAAAGGGGTCATATTAATGTAGTGTTTAAGGAATAAAAATTTGGGCCTCTGACCTCTGAAGGTGTGCAAGACTTTAGCAACAGATCCTTCAAGTCCTGTAAGTTGTGAGGTGGTACCTCCATGGATTGGATGTGTTTGTCCAGCACATCCCACAGATGCTCGATCGGATTAACATCTGGGGAATTTCGAGGCCGGGTCAACACCTTGAACTCTTTGTCATGTTCCTCAAAATTGCACTGTGTGTTCTGACACCTTTCTATCATTAACTAGCATTAATTTTTTTAGCAATTTGTGCCACAGTAGATCTTCTGTGGGATCGGACCAGATGTACTAGCCTTCACTCTCCACGTGTATTTATGAGCCTTGGGTGCCCATGACCCTGTCACTGGTTCACAGATTGTTCTTCCTTGGACCACTTTTGGTAGGTACTAACCACTGTATACCAGGAAAACCCCACAGGACCTGCTGTTCTGGAGATCCTCTGACCCAGTCGTCTAGCCATCACAATTTGGCCCTTGTCAAAGCACCTCAAATCCTTACACTTGCTCATTTTTCCTGCTTTCAACACTTCACCTTCGAGAACTAACAGTTCACTTGCTGCCTATATATATATATCTGTAACCTTCACATTGTCTTCAGTTAAGACTTTATACAAACACAGCACTTTGCAAGTAAACAGAACCTAATGACTCTCTAAGGCAGTTATTGATGCACAAAGCCCACTTGAATGGCAGCATATCATCAGCTGCAGAGCTGCTGAGAGTTTGGGGCCAGCTGTCGGAGTTTACAGTATTTGTGCTATAAATGTAGACTAATGAGAGACCTGGTTGAGAGCTGAAAGCAATTAGAGGCTGCGGAAATGAATCTGTCACTGCTTATACCCATGAGCCTCGTCAAAAACTCGTCGAGAAAGATTTGACTGCCAGACACAAAGTTAGTAAAAGTCCTTGATGGAAACAAGGGGTTTTTGTTACTTTTAATACATGATAAGGTGCCAATGTCAGGGGGGATGCAAGGGGATGCCATTCCTCCTGGTTGAAAATAATGACAAATCGTAGCAATGTAAAGCTGTCATTTCTTCTTTTTTTTTTCAATCCTCTTTGGATTTATGTTGTTACTGATGTCTCATTATTGTGAATACCACACCAAGATCTGTTCCTTGTCCTTAAGCTGTCACATTAGTAATGTGTCTGGCTATCAGGCTGCCAGGGTAAAGTTTTGTTTGACAAGTAAAGCATTGTTTTAAAATAGGGTTTGTGGCATTTCCAGAATAATTTAATCCATTCAACTAACTAATTATTCTTTTATTTACCTTAAAGCATACTATTCAGTAGCTACAGTGATGCTAATAGAAAAGTAGCATACTGAGGAAAATAAGTCTGGAATTGCCAATAGGTCCTGGAGGTTTACGTAAAAAAAAATATTTTTATTTGCTTACATTACTCACAATGCCACTCGACTACCTGCTGATAGTGGTGCAGTGGGATTTACCCTCACTTCATTTCTACTTAAAGAGAGTGATGCAGCAGCACTTTAGCCTCTTTAGTCTTTCCAGTTCTCTCATCTTCACATCTGTACACTCTGCTCAACTTTCACACTAATACGACCCTTAACGCCATCATGCTCTTCATCTCATACATTGCTAACTAGTCAAGCCATGGCTCTTGTATAGCTATCGTATAAAAGCACTGCATTCTGGAACTTTGAGTCCAACATTTGAGGCACTATTTCTATGTTGGATTTCTCATTAATATGATATAGAACATCACTGGGGACCACGGTGGCTTAGAGGTTAGCATGTTTGCCTCATACCTCCATGGTTGGGGGTTCGATTCCTGCCTCCGCCCTGTGTACACGGAGCTTGTATGTTCTCCCCGTGCTTCGGGGAGTTCTCCAGTTTCCTCCCCCAGTCCAAAGACATGTGTTGTAGGTTGACTGGCCTCTCTAAATTGTCGTGTGTGTGATTTTGCCCTGTAATGGGTTGGCACCCCGTCCAGGGTGTCCCCCCCTTGTGCCTTAGTATAGGATCCAGGCTTCCCCATTTAGGATAAGCGGTACAGAAAATGGATGGATGGGTGGATGAACGTCACTGGACAGTGGTGAGTTAATAAATAAGCTCTTGCTCTCTTTTTTGATTTTAGGAGCTTTTAGTGAAACTTGTCCCCTTGTGACATCAGTGTGGCACACAGCCACTTACTTCTCATGGGAATAACAAAAATACAGCACCAACAAACATATTAGCACCAGAATTGCTAAGCACATCACAAATATTTCAGTACAAATATATTTAATGTGTTTCATGGTGGAGTTTGTCTTCATGTGCTTCATTAGTATTCAGATTGAGATATACCTCCAATCCTTCCTGTTTTCTGAATTCACCATCCCATTTAAAAAAAAATATATATATATATATATATATATATATATATATATATATATATATATATATATATATATATATATATATATATTTAAATTTGACCACTGCTTAGAACCATCTTGGTACTTTATAATCTATGCCCACTAAACTTTCCCCATGTCTTTATCTTTCTTTCTCACTTTTTTGCATAATTTGTGGTGAGTCTTAAGTCCTTTACAGGGCTCATGCTGCTCGATCTGTGCATCTCGGATGTAGTTGAACAGATGGAAGGCTCTGGTCAGTGCCTACAGGTTGACTCTGATCTGTGTGAGCCCTGGGAAGATGAACACATGCTCTCAGCCTCAGCTTGGGTTTCATCTCTCCAATACTCTTACACCTGGAAGTGAAGTGAAGTGCATGAATAATCACACAATCTCACAAACTAACAACTTTACCACAACAGAGATGGATGAAGATGGAGAGGGAGAATGAGGAGTAGAGATTTTGATGAGACTGAGAGTTCTGGAGATATGTTTAAACCCCAGATCCAGCAGTTTAATCAGTGGAGTAGATGGAAGAATCAAGTGGCTTTAGCTGTGGGTGGGAAGTTGGCAGTAATGGGCAGTGTAAGTGTATCTCGTCCCTCAGGCCTAACCGCACAAGCCTCAAGGAAAGAGGAACAGATACTAAATATACCTTGCTGGCTCCTGGGTAATCACATCATATCCTCGCCCAAAAGAATTCCCGTTTTAATTGAACTCTTATTAGGTCCGCCGCCAAATCGCCGTGAAAATGAGTGTCTCCTCCCAGATGTGCTGTCAGTTGCCACCAACTGCTCAACTCAACCCCCCACCATCAAGTTAGTGCAAAATGAGAAGCAGGCCCCTGTGACTGGGCGATCAAATGACTTGAATAATCGTACATTTTCACCTCGGCATCGGCGTCGCCCAAGGAAGACGATCTCCTTTATTCTTTTTTTTCTTGGACAGGGGAATATGTGTGTTTAGGTGGAGACTGAGGAATTCTTGGTTCTTTGTAATAACACGTTCAATTGCATCCAACAAGCAGAACAATTACAGTTGCATTAAGTAGGCTTGGTGCCTCAGTATGGAAAAAGGAGAAGAAACTAGAGATCTTATGCTTAATTGCTTTCTTTTCTTTTCTTTTTTTTAGGTTGAATAAAAAGAATTTATTACGATAGATATCAATACGATTTCAGGCCCAAAAGTTTCTGAATTAGGAGGTAATTAGAAGTGTGTTAAATTCACCAAGGGGAAAGAGAAGGATATCTTGAACAATTAATGAGCTGAAAGACGAAGATCTCATCTAATCTCTCACTCACTATCATGTTTCATCCCTTCATCACATGTATTCCCTTTACTCTCGATTTCTCTCGCTTGCTAGATCTCGTGGATGCCAGATTTTCATTAAGTGGTTGTATCCTGGCAGGGTTGAGTCTCCACCTGGCATTTTGCCATGCAGAGTGTCTGCGTGTCTGTTTGTCTTTGTGTGTGCTTGTGTCTTTGTGTAACTGTGTGAATTTGATGGCCATCAGAACTCAAATGCTTCCATGGCTGAAGCTGCGAGTGCCAAGCCAAAGACGTCCATAATTAAACAGGGATCAAGTCTTGAGGTCTCTAAGTGTGAGAATTTGTGAATATGTTGTCATTGTAAGTGTGTAGGTGTTTGTGTGAGTGACACAATCCTATCTGATCAAAACATCAAGGTTATTCTGAATCCGAGGAGAACAAAATAGAGGTCTGGACCCTGTTTTTCACGTTGTAACTTCAGCTATCACTATGAATTAGTCAAGACACATGTGCATACACACACACACACACACACACACACAAGTGGAAACAGACACAAAAGGAGAGACCCGTTGTAAGATGTCATCTTCCAGTGATTGATGGCATCTTGGGGTTCAGTACTAAAGATTTACTGTAGTTTGTATCAAAGTAGTTCAAATAATAGTCCAAATAAAAAGTGTACTGTGTATGTACCTGTATGAACCTCCTGCCTCATCAGACCAATGAAACAACACCCCCTGGGTGATAGGAGGTGGAGAACGGTGGCGGATAGTAAACTTCCAGATAGTCGTAAGATACCAAATGCAGAAAGCTTCTTGATATTCCTTGGGACAGCCCACTGGTGGATGGCCTCTACTTCCGTGGAGTTGCTAGTCACCCTTATGATGCTGACAAAGTAGCCCAGGAACTTGATTTTGTGCTGGAGGAGACAGTCTTTGTTAGGGGGGTGGTTGAAGTTGGTGGCTTGGATTGCAGAAAACATGTCCCTGAGGTACCTGAATGCCGCGCTGATACCAGGAGCACCATCTCAGATAGTCTCTTGAAGGTGGCCTTTAGTAAGATGCCAAGCCCAGAAAGTTCACCGGCTGTCTGTGGGACAGGCCACTGCTGGCTGCCTCTACCTTCCTGGTGTCGGGAGCCACCTCTCCACTGTTGACGATGTGGCTGAGGAACTTGACTTCTCACTGAAACACACTGCACTTCTTAGGGTTGGTGCTTTGTATTGAGGTGAATACTTCCCTGGAGTAGTTGAATGCCTAATTGACACCAGGGGTATGGACAAGCAGGTCATCCAAGTACACCACACATCTGTCTTACGGCAGGTTGAGCAGCACCCACGCCGTCAGCCTCTTGAAGGTGGCCGTTAGTAAGACATCAAGCCCAGAACGCTCCATAGCTGCTTGATGTTCCATGAGGCTGGCCACTTCTACCTTCCTGGGGTCAGGTACCTCCCCTTGACTGCTGATGATGTTGCCCAAGAACCTGCCATCCCACTTCAGGAGACTTCACTTCTTAGGCTGGAGTCTATGGTTTGTACTTTGAATTGTGCCAAATAGTTTTCCGGGGTGATAGGTTGTCTCATTGACACTGGAGGCTGAGCAGATCATCCTGAACGAGCAGGTCATCCAAGTACTCCTTGCAGCAGTCCATTGGTCATCACCCACTCACTCCATTAGTCTCGCAAAGGTGACTGGGTCATTACAAAGTCCAAATGGCATGACCCTGAACTGCTACAGCCAGGCCCCTAAGGTGAATTCTGTCTTCTCTTTCACCTCTGTAGCAAGGGCTACCTGCTAATAACCACTGTGTAGATCCAGGGAATTGAATCACTTGCAATGTGAGGCAGCATGTAGGAGCCTTTTTGTTTGTATATCACATCAAATATGAGTACAAATGAAGATTTCTTGATTTATGTAGCTGGAGTTTCTTGGGTGGAGGACCGCTGTGATAAAATCATGATAGAATATTGATAAGTGACGCCTGTGTGAAGAGGAAGTGTCTGTGACGAAGTACTTTATCACTCATTCATGTGTGTGTGTGTATGTGTCTGTGTGTGTGTGTGTGTGTGTGTGTGTGTGTGTGTGTGTGCGTGTGTGCGTGCGCGTGTGTGTGTTAGCTCATTAGTCATTACCCTAAGCAGCTGTTCACAGAGATGCATGACCGCCCATCTGTAATAAAACTGCAAACATACTCATACACAAAAAGGTCTGTTAGAGATATTTGTGAAGGGAAAGGAATGGAGCCTGAATTTGCAGAGTGAGAAAATGAATAAGAGACAAACGTAAAGATAACCAAACCAAGGGAGGAGAACTGAATAAGAGGGGGGAAGTAGAAAGAAAGGAAAAGACAGAGCGCCTCTGAGGGACTAATTTACAATCTAATTTAATTCAATAAATTCCTTAATTATATTATGAGGGGGGAAAAACAAAATGACCTACTTAATATCTGGAATAAATGCAAAGGAAATACATGAGTGTAAACCTCTGGTGCTTGGTAGAACACTCTGACTGACACCGTTAAACAAACCTGAGATACTACAGGCGACTCAAGCCGACTTTAGGACTCTTGTGAGTCATTTCAGTGAGTCATGTCATAGCAGGAAATGGTTTTGTCTTCTGTTCGGCTGCAGATCCTTCACACTGTGTGTTTTTTCTGTGGTGTGGTGAGTTAAATTTGGACTTTTGCCAACAACCTAAGCAGTAAAGGTGCCCAAGGGTCATACAGAAGCTTAAAAAGAGAACATATGTGGGCAGAGGAAGAACCCCCCCCCCCCCCCCCCCCCCAAAAAAAAAAAAAACATTCCGCTGTATTTGTTTATTATCCCAGTATGGCGTATCTGACAGTACACAAGTGCAGTGGCGGTAATAGAATAACGATGTGTGTATCCTCAGGTACTCCTTGTTGACTCGATTGCCCCTGTGATCATAAGGTCAGACCCCCTGTGGATTCATGTAAATGTAGTCATATGCATGTTTGAGACCCCCACAAACCCTCACAACTCTTAAAGTCCACTCCAGAACTATGTGCGCCCACCATCAGCTCAAAACATCACTATTGCTCATTTTTGCTCATTTTCCTGACAGGTGCCAACAATTCTGGAGTTGTAGAGGTGTAACTGAGTTAAACTAAGTATGCCAGAAATTCACAAGTTTGAGAAATGCTGCACCAGCAGGATTCTATCATCTATTAGAGCTGGATTATTACGTTATGCTTTTCGGAAGTTGCTCTGGATAAGAGCATCTGCCAAATAAATAAATGTGTTCTAAATAGAAACATGGTGCTGGTCTGAATAATTCATAGCATTGTTATGAAGTTATGAAATGAGTTAACTCTTTCTATTTGTCAACTGCAATATGCGTAAGTGACTAGTATTTTCCTATACGCCACACTGACCCCAGTAAAATGCTAAAATGAGTAAATAAATGTATAGAGATCCAGCTACTTTTCCCACAGATGTTCTGGTTGAGCGACTGACATGACTGAATTAGTGACAGCACACTAAGATATTACTTTTTGCAATGCAGTTATCATGAATCGTTAGAGTATGGCTGTAAATAAGACATTAATTTGAATTTGTTATGGGGTTTTTTTTGTTTTTTTGTTTTTTTACAGTGGTGCTTCACATTAGCATTTTGTCTCACATCACGGACTCTGAACCCATTCTGAAGACATTCGTCTTTAAACATTGTGTTTTCCGTATTGATTTAATTTGAACAAACCGCGTTGTCAGTTCACGAATCAAACAAGAGGAAGTCAATGTGCAGAACCTCTGACATGGTGGTGTGGCATGAATGAACATATTGAGACTACGATTTAATAAGCAATTTATTAAAACAAGGTATTGTAGATTGTGGTTCTGGAACATCATACTTAATACTTCAATGATTTAATCGGTAAGAAAAGACCAAAAAGAAATTGTCTGTTCGCTTTGAGAATTCTCTGAAGTGCTGCAGGATAATGGTATCTCCATGTCACTGCACCAATGAATTCAGTATGTCTTTGTGTCATTCCAAGATTGAAGTAGATTGAAGTGTAACATTATCAATCATCTCTTTGCTTAGGTTCCCGTGGCCACAGTGGTCTAATTAAATGTATTTCTCATGGCCTCGATATATTCATTTGTGGTCACCTCAGCAGCTCGGTATAAATTACATTTCTAAAAATCTGCAAAAGTCCGGATCTACTACAGAAGCCATGATTGTTCATGTTTAAAAAAAAAAAAAAGAGTTGCTCAACAATTTTTTTTTTCATATGCTGACTGGTTCTGCAGTATTTTTTCTGCATGCTCAGTTCAATCCACTGAAATACATTGCTGGGTCCACCAGTTGATGACCAGTGGCATAAAAGCTGGACGTTCACCTCCCTTTCATCACACAAAATGAAGTTTAACCTATTAAATCTTTAACATTTGGATAAGATAAGATACGATAATATTTTATTAATCCCCAGACGGAGAAATTATGGATGATAAATTGCAATAATGGTAAAGCGTATACATACAGTATGCTTGTGCTCATATCGGTCCTCGGTTATGCCATATACGTTAAGATAGCATACTTTCCTGATTAGCATTAAGTTGTTTAAGGTTTAAATAATTCCACAGGAAGGTAACATGGGAATTTGTGTTTAGAGATGTGCCACTCAGGGATTATGAAAGCTCTTAACCTTAACACACACTACGCAGTAAGTACACTCACACATATATGTATGTAGACACACACATACACATACACACACACACACCTATTTTACTCATGCATAATCAAAGCACAGTCTCGTATGGAGTGGCCTACATCCTGAAATGCACTAATCCATTGTGGCTAGTCCCCTAAGAGTCAGTCAAAGTGGGTCTTATAATAGAGCGCATAGCTTTTCATTAACACGTAGCCTGTGTGTGTACGCTGCTAATGGCAGAGTCTGGGCTTTTAACACTGGTGCATTCACAGAGGACTCGGGCAGATGGCTGTTCTGGCACTGACTGACTCCTCTCTGCCATTCAGTAATGCGCCCGCACTGACAAGACAATGCATTAACTCATATTTTACTGTACTACCTGCAGGCAAAGTGCCTCTACCTCTGAGGCTCGCATCCTCTTTGCTTTTCCCTCCCTCTCTATTTGACAAATCGCTGCAATTTATTTTGCATCAGTTCTTTGCATTTTAAATAATTGATCAGTAAGACCTAAAGCACGGCTTTAAAAAAAAAAATATTCTGTTCGAGCACAAGACAGATGAGAAGTGGGGGGAAAAGTTAAAGAAAATGCCAATGGCAGCTCATCTCGACGAGCATAAAGAGACTTAAATTAACGGCATCCAAATGTCAGAAAAATAGCAGCTGTTCGTGTGAGAACGCAGGCTCGCCTGTAAAGTAAACTTTCCCCAACTCCCCCTCTCAGTGTTTGGGTGGAGGCAGGGATGAGAATGCCGAGGATATCGTTGTGAAGAGACGGACTGAGGCGAGCAGTCAAACTGTCAGATGGAGGCAGCCAGACGGAACAAAGACAAAGACAATTACGACCGAGCGGCAGGAAAATCTTGTACGTATACGTGTACTCTAACGTTTGGCATGAGGCGCCAGAAAACTATACCGAATATGAATATACGCTCGCTGGCCAATTTAATAGGAACACCTGCGCCCCTGCCAATTATCCAGTCAGCCAAACATGTGTCAGCAGCGCAATGCATAAAATCATGCAGAGCTTCCGTTGGAGTTCAGGATGAAGAAAAAATGCGATCTCGGTGACTTGGCATCGTCGTGAGTGCCAGACGTCGTGGGTTTGAGTATTTCAGAAACTCCTGGGATTTTCATGCACAGCACATTTTCTATACAAAATGGTGCGAAAAACAAAAAACATCCAGAGAACAGAGGTTCCATGATTGAAAACGCCTTGTTCATGAGAGAGGTCAGAGGAGAATATCCAGACTGGGTTGAGGTAATCTATGGTAACGTTGAGAGCCACTCTTTACCAACCGTGGAGAGCAGACAAACATCTCAGAATGCACAAAACGTTGCACGTTGAGGTGGATGGACTACAACTGCAGAAGACTAAGATCGGGTTCCACTCCTGTCAGCCAGGAACAGGAATCTGATGTATCACTGGGTGTAGGCTTAATGAAACTGGACAGTTGAAGATTGGAAAAAGCCCAGGCGATGTTTAGTGTGTGTATAAGTATGTTCTGACATATAAAACAATACTCTCGGTAACCAACTGTGAAAAATGGAGGATATGATTCCTTTACAAAACACACACACACACACACACACACACACAGGTGTAACCTATGTGCAACATTCAATCAATGCACGTTCCAGAAAGGCAAATGGATACAGGAAGCCATGCTGACAGATTGCATACACAACCACACAGTCAGATTCCACCAGGAAAGAAATCCAGGAATGACTGTTTTGCATCTCACACATCCACATCCTCAGTCTGTCTACAGCACTCCGGAGGGAACACCGAGATACACACAGCGAAATTACAAAGCAATCCTACTGCAGCATGGAAATTAAATGGAGCGAGAGGACAGGAAAAGAAAAACTGACTTTGAAACTCATCCTATGCCTGCTTGGGTTGGAGTATTGTTTTTGCGTGAGTCATTGCGCATTTGGTAGGAAGCATTTACACTGCAATATCCATGGTTTCAATTTGGATGATGGATTCAATTTGATGACTGACTCTGTTAATTGATTGATTATGTTAATTAGCTGGATGTGTTAAACATCGCAAACAACAAAATATCTATGGCAGCACTACTCCACAACTAGGTCTTGGAATCACTGAGCAGGGTCAGAGAAGAGATTAGGAATGTATCATGATCTTTTACCCCATACACCATGATTTAATACCTGAAACATGTCTTGAGAGCTATCACAATCCTTCTCGAGATAGCCTTTTCACTTACCCTGCCTTCTACTGCCCTCTAGTGACAGAGAGAGAGAGTTACTTGGCCATTTTAGATATACATAGTTATTAGGATTTGTATTGCATTGCTGTGCATCATGCAGGCTGTTGCATCATGTTACCAGTGTTATCACATTCAATAAACCCCAGTGTTGCTGAATTATCGATTCATTTTCTATAACAGCAGCTCTGACAGGACGTCCGGCTGTAAGGCATAGCACAGGATGATATTAATGCGCTCGTTCTACTATATGTTTATAGTTTATACAGTAAGACCTGTGTGGCAGACGCGCCATGGATTCATCGGATTACGTTCTCTGTAATGACACATTTATTTTGTGCATTTGAAAGGAGTCTCCAGTATCAGTGCTTTGTAACCATTAGAGGTAAAACTGTTTTTACGGTTTCTAAGAAATCAGGATGTTAACAACTGTTTATAGCTGCTATAACGTGAGTGATAATAGGAACTAACTTCATGATCTTTCAACATAACTGTAAATGGATTATTTATTTATTTATTTATTTATTTTTTAAATGATGTGCCATCCTGCAGTAAATAAAAATTCACATTGGCAAATGTGGCTGTTAAACATATACATAGGCATCCTCCAAAACAACCTACGCGCACGCTTCGAATAAATAACGTAAAACACGAATAAAACCTTGACACTGCTTTCATCGGCATTTCCTGAAGATCATTGGGAGAAAAAAAAGGGTGTTCTTTCAGTTGCTTTTATTTGCGATTATATTTCAAATAAACAGGGTTGATGATAGGTCAACCATTTACTCAACTTGCTATATTGTGGAATTAAACACACACACACACACACACACACACACACACACACATGCAAAAGGCTCAAAGATGTAACTTTATTAATAAACCATCAAACAGGAAGAAAAACAAAAAGAACAATGTACTGAGTGACCCTCCACTCTCACCCAGAGTTTAACCCAGTGGCGTATAGCTATAGCACGGAGTGTGTTGTTCCTCAGAGTACACACTAGTACACACCAGTTCTGCGAGATGCTTGGAGTTGTAACTGATAGCAGGGTGTTACTGCAGATGTACAACACAACGGCTCCAAGACCGAGGCGTTAGGTCTCACTCTATACTAAAATAAACATATTTAGCTTAATGTTTGTCCTAATATGAGAAGTGCAGGACAAAATGATATTCTTAAACAAAGCTTTCATTAGAAGTGTATATACGGTGGGGCTCATAAATCTGTGACCACTAATGAAAATGTTTCTATGTTGCAACAATTTTCATTACGAATGATATTATTGACAACAACTTGAGTGTAAAGTAGAATCTTTGAAATATTTACATGAATTTTAGACTTTCTTAATATTTGGTACGTCCCCTTAATGACAGTGTGTACTCGAGCTGGCACGGACTCCGCACGTTTGTGTAAAACCTGATGATTTTACACAAAATTTTAGTTCAAATGAGTTCAGAGTGTCGTCTGAGAGATTAGACATGAGGAAAAGCTGATCTTTGGTCAGATACAAAGCAGTTAACATGGTCAATATCACGAATTTGCTTCCATTTAAATAGCGACTTAGAGCTATAGTGCAGAATCATAAATATTCAGTATCCAAGGTATTGAACATTTACTTTCTTTGTCTTAAATATTTTAAAATTCTAAAACCTTCTGTTTATTTCCAATTTTAAATGAAAACAAAAAGGTATCAGTCTGGTTTCAGACTTTTGGACCCCACTGTAGCTAGTTGAAATTATACTTGATTGAAAGTTAAAAAGTCAATCATCCTCAAGCAATGAAAAGTAATTGACTGTAATTTATTCTTTTGGTTTCAGTATGGTCTTACACTTGCTGCTTTATAACTATTCGCATTACTCAACGTGTATAAAAGGTTAGGTTTAGGATTAGGATTTGGGGGTGGGATTAGTGTTCGTATCTTTTCTTACAACTTAATTGTATGAAACTGAACGAGATCCAGTCACATGTTCTCCACCTGAGATCTTGATCATCTAATGATAGCATTTATATATATATATATATGAATTATTATGTTGTGGCTACAAGATATAGAAGTCGTGGCCATGAATAATATAACTTGAGCCCATGAGTTCATCTGTTATAGAAGATCATTCTTAATACAAGGCCTCCGGTTAATTATTTGGTGGAAATGCTCGTTTAAAATTCCCTTATGGTGATGTGAGCTAGTGTCAAAACGCCAGTGACTCCACAATGTCTTTATTCTTCATTTCAAGCCTGAAGTCTTACTGTGTTTGGGCTCCTGTGACCACACTGATCTAAATCAAGAGATTTCTTTGACTCGCTCATTTTATAATCAGTATTTGCAATGAGTTAAAGTACATTGTGTCCAAAAATGATCTTAGCACCTTCTATCCGATGTAAAAAGTCAAGCAGGAGTTGTAGGAATACTAGGATTGTCCCGTTTAACAGAGAAGCACATTAAACTGTGCTCATGGTGCTCGCAGTGAATGTTTGTAACTTTGTTACTTTAAGAATAAACACATCTGTGTATATGTAAATTTCCCTGAACTGTAATTCTACGCATGTTTATTTAATTTTCCATTTAGTATTAAAGTTGTAAAGATCGTTTTCGGACACCTTGCACTCCGTGGCCGCAAAAATGGATCTCCAGAAAATATATGAATTCATGGTCATACCATATTGAAATATCATCAGCATGTCACCTCAGCAACTCTGTTAAAAATTCTTTTTAAAAAAGAGACAAGAATCTGAGAGATTTTCAATAGGTGAAAGGTTTCAATAAAGACGTAAGGTGTTTTTCAGTCAGGATAGAAACTGTGATGATGTCATTAACGGCGTGTGTAGGGGAGCCTCGAGCTCTAAAATGGCGTGATATGAGTGCTGGTATTTTAGTAATCTTTGAGTAGGGACTTTTACATGAAGCTGGCATAATGTGTAATATCTTGCATGATATTAACGAGCTTGACCGAGTGTTTAGAAGAAAAACCACGTATCTATGAATGACACACTATAGTGTAGTGTATTTCTGTGTAAGCTGTCCCACTCTCCAGGGGTGGACAAATCAGATGACTTATCTGAGCTACTCATTTTCTATTCATCACCAGCGGGTTCTTTATTTTCTCCTCTCATTCAACAAACTGAGAAAGAACCATAACTTCTCAGTCCTGACTTTCACAAAGATGTTTTTATTTGTTGTGTATATTTAAACGCAATGTGCTTCTCGATCCTCGTAGCTATAGCACACACTACTCGATTTTTACTGTTGTGCGTGGATGGCAAGCGACCTTTTCAGAACTTAAAAATGAAGTGCCTTGTCATTATTTTGACTTCAATTGGACCAAAGAACTGGTTATTTCAAAATATTTTGTTGTAATTTGGGCTTAATATTTCGTTATTTCAAGACATTGTTTTAACTTAAGATCTCGTTATTTTGTTATTTCAACTTGACTCATTATAAAGGCATTATATCAATAGGTATTATATCGTTATTTCAAGTTGTTATGTTATTTCAAGATATGCTGTTATTTCTGGTTATCTCATTTGAAGATGTTATTTCGAGTTATGTTCTTTCAAGATATGTAATTATTTCTGGTTATCTCATTTGAAGATGTGTTATTATTTCTTCTTATCTCAGTTCAAGATAATTCATTATTTCTGGTTATGTCGTTTCAAAACATGTCGACATTTCTGGTTATCTCGTTTCATGATATGTTGTTATTTCTGGTTAGCTGATTCTAGATGTTATTTCGAGTTATCTTGTTTCAAGATATATAATTATTTCTGGTTATCTCATTTCAAAACATGTCGCTATTTCTGGTTATCTCGTTTCAAGATATGTTGTTATTTCTGGTTATCTTGTTTCAAAATATGTCGTTATTTCTGGTTATCTCATTTTAGATGTTATTTTGAGTTATCTTGTTTCAAGATATGTTGATATTTCTGGTTATCTCATTTTAGATGTTATTTTGAGTTATCTTGTTTCAAGATATGTTGATATTTCTGGTTATCTCAGTTCAAGATATGCCATTATTTCTTGTTATCTCATTTCAAGATGATTCATTATTTCTGGTTATCTCATTTCAAGATATTTCATTATTTCTTGTTATCTCATTTCAAGATAATTAATTATTTCTGGTTATCTCATTTCAAGATAATTCATTATTTCTGGTTAGCTCGTTTCAAGATAATTCATTATTTCTGGTTATCTCATTTCAAGATAATTAATTATTTCTGGCTATCTCATTTCAAGATATTTCATTATTTCTTGTTATCTCATTTCAAGATAATTCATTATTTCTGGTTATCTCATTTCAAGATATTTCATTATTTCTGGTTATCTCATTTCAAGATATTTCATTATTTCTTGTTATCTCATTTCAAGATAATTCATTATTTCTGGTTATCTCATTTCAAGATATTTCATTATTTCTTGTTATCTCATTTCAAGATAATTCATTATTTCTGGTTATCTCATTTCAAGATGTTACATCATAATTTTGAGTTATCTCGTTTTAAAATATGTCATTATTTCGAGTTTCAAGATTTGTAGTTATTTACTTAACCTGTTACATCAAGATATTACATTGTTATTTCAGGTGATCTAGTTTCAAGATATGTTGTCATTTCGAGTTATCTCGTTTCAAAAAATACCTCATTCCTTAATGAGTTACTCATGAATTCAAGTTAACATATCATTTTGAAATGTTTAAACTCACAATAGAGCACAATAAAGTATAGCTTAAAGCTGTCTTATAACTTTCCTACTTATAGCCAAAGTGTTGACCAGCGACTTGCTGAAATTTTCTCGAGGTCACAAACAGGATGTCCTACATTGGACACATTCTAAAAAAGGATAATGACTAAGGCTGACCGGCCTGTGAACTAGCACTCCAAACTTTATTGCATCATGTTAGCTACAACTTTTTAGCCTAACCAGTTAAATTACTGGGGAATCGAAACCTTTGACTGGGTAGCACACCAGCGCTTTTACTTGCCCAGTGACTCGCTAATCAATTTAATTATTTGTCCACCCCCGCGCTGTCTGTCCTAATCTTTTATACACATGATGGAATTGAACTGGAGATGCTGAACTTGAAGCAGAAAGCATTATCCTGACTCTATCAACACAGAGCTTGCACAATATACCAGGCTGCTGTAAATGATAAAATATTGCTTAAAAGTGTTGATGCCACTCATACGCACACACACACACGCACACACACACACACACACACACACTATAAACTGCTAAGTATGCATGCACATGTGTAGAAACATAATCTGTTATACTGTTCAGTTCAGCAAACATAAACGATATTTATCAGTGTATCAATATTCTCAGAACACAACTAAGAAACAAAGATGATTGACTTTACAAATATTTCAATCTGTCAAAACTTTCAGTGCTAGGACACACACCTGTGATTGGCTGAATGCGTATACAATATATCATCTTGTCATCAAATTATTTTTTTTACGAAAAGCTAAGAAATCAAGCAAACGTTGGAAACATTTCCGAACATCTCTCAGACTTTGTAATGAGGTTTTAGTTTATAGAATATAAATGACGTATTTCCCATATTTGATAAATATACATTTCATAAATGGGTACTATAAGAAGAGCTCTATACAATATGTAATGCACCGAGCATTTTACTCACACTTGTCACCAGGCTAAAGCATTAAAGCATTGCTGATGCACTGTATTACACAAACACGCTGCAAACACACTTGATGATGAAGCTCCGGGTGGAAAATATCTTTACATATCGATTTTGGATCAAATTTACCTTTGCAGTGTTACATGTGCTGATTCAATTCTTCTACCAAGGAGCAACTTTTTTTTTTTTTTTTTTTAAACACATAAGCTAAGTCAGGCTGGAGATGAAATTGGGAAGGAAGGGAAAGGAGGGTGAAGAAGTGGAAGGTGTATAAGGGGCCATTCAAGCAAGTGCAGACAGTGTCAAGCTGAGCAGGTTGGTCTGATTGGTTGAGTCCTGATCGCCATGTGGTTCACTCACAGAACAAAATCAAAGGTAAGATCAGATTTCCCCATCTTCTGTCGGTACACAGCATCAAACTTGTCGTTCATGGACACAGTGAAGATGTCCTTCCACAGGCCCACGCGACCTGAAGCAACATACAGACTGTTAATTAACACACCCTTATATCTTCTACAGTCATCATACTGAATTACACCAAGCTTCACGTAATGAGGACGTAAAGAGAGTCTGGTATATACAGTATTATTATAACTATTTATACCACAGTACTGTTGAATTTTGATTCCATCGTTTCGATACACTCTCAGAAAGGATGTGTTAATATCCTACACACTTTTTGTGTTATTACTATTTCAACACATGTTGTGTTAAATTATCCAATAAATGTGTTACAAAAAGAAGAAAAAAATTCACACGAGTGACTAACACAACACGGGTTAAATTATTGTCCAATCGCTTTGCGGACTGCGGTGCCGACATCATCATTGGCATCAACTCTGAACTCGCCTCAAAGTGAATGTTTGTTGCGTTGAGCTTTTGATTGTGACTGCGGAGTCGGAGTCCTGAGGCGAGGAAACCAAATGACCAATGACCAATGACCAAATGACCAAATGACCAATGACCAAATGACCAATGACCAATGACCAAATGAAGCTTTAATCACTATTTAGCATTAATGCTGCTGAAAATGCCTGGCCGAGTTTGTGATATTTAAACAGGGAGCTCTAGAAAACGTATTCATTGGAAAACAGTAACTCAGCGAGTGATAATTAACTTTACCTTTCGCTACGGCTTCAACAGTGAATATCATGTACTGCTTCCTCAGTGTTGGCGTTGTGCTACTAGTGTCATGTGTTTATGATGGCTGTGAAATATGGACTGAGGTTATTTTATAATTCTCTGGCTCTGCATGATCTCTGATTATCCGAGTTAGGATTAGCTAGCTGGATGCTGTCACCAATCGTAGTAGGAATGAGTGATGCTAACATGAGTTGATAACATTACTTTAGCATACAGCTCATAGTAATGTTAGACATTCCCATGACCTTTTTGAGAGTTAATGATAATGTAGCATTACAGCTATTCACCATGATGTAATACAGAGAGTGGGTTAACGTTAACTACATTTAGCAAGTGGTTTGGACAAGGCAAGCTGTAGTAAACAGCATTAGGAGGATGCGTTAGGGCTGTGTTTCTTCATGCATTCGGTGAATGTTAATGCTGGGTAACAGGTGCAGACAGTCAGTGGCTAATGGAACTTCGCTAGCTCAGAAATGTCGAGGCTAACAGTTCTTCACAAGTTTAATGTGACAAAAAGAGAGGATGGGAATTACAGTAGGTTGGGATTCTGTAACATAATTTCTCAGTTAAAGCCCAAAGGCATTTTCCCCTACTTTGTAGCGAACAACTAACCAACACTCGTTTTGCTCTTTTACAGCTTTTCAAATGGAAGGGAGTGGAACTCCTGTCTTCCCAGATGGACGGGAGATTTGTAAGAAGATGCACCGACTCTAATTCTTCCATCTGTCAAACGTTTTAATGATTTTAATAAACACCGCCAATTGTTTGTTTATTTTCTCAGCATTTTAGTAGAATTTTAGCATACATACAAACTGCATTTTAGGATAATTGTATAAAGTATAAAGGGGGAAAAAGTATAAACAACACATCTGGGGCAGTAGTGTCTTGGTGTTTAAGGCTCTGGGTTACTGATCGGAAGGTCGGGGGTTCAAGCCCCAGCACTGCCAAGCTGCCACTGTTGGGCCCTTGAGCAAGGCCCTTAACCCTCTCTGCTCCAGGGGGCGCTGTATCAAAGCTGACCCTGCGCTCTGACCCCAACTTCCTAGCATGTTGGGGTATGCAAAGAAAAGAATTTCACTGTGCATATGTATATGTGATCAATAAAGACTCATGATCTGTGTTGTTTTTGTTTTATGACATCTTTGTGTGTAAATGTACTAACACACAGCATGTGTTAAATGTACTAACACGCTGATTGTGTTGAAAGCAAGACAAAATGTGTTGTCCTTAAATAGACACACAGATGTGTTCAAAATGAAGAGTGTAGTAAGAGTGTAGTAACAACTTGTACAAGGACTTCTATGGCAGACGCTCTACATAAACAGATTAAAAAAACATGTTTCATTGTTTACATGTTTTCTTTGAGAATATGTGGGTTGTTTTTTTTTTTAATTTATGGTATAAAGTTTTACAGTAAAGTAAAATTAAAGCTGTAGCTTTTAGTTTTCCAGGTTTGAGGACTTTTATGTTTCTCAGTAACATGGCGAGTTAGTAAGGGAATGGCTGTTTATAGCTGCTGTGATGTAAGCGATAACAGGAACTATATTCAACTATTTTTAAGAATAACTGGATAAAAAGTATACAGTGTCGTTACTGAATTTTAAAAAGTAATCACTGGCAAATTGCCGAGGAATAAAAGAAATAAAACACCTCAGAGCATGCTGTTATTGGTCAATAATAAACTTTGAGGTGTTAACAAGCGCTCAGCCACACCCCCCCTGTTGATTACTTTCCTATAGCACCAGGTCCTTACACAGCAGATTTATTACAAATATCAGTAAAGATATTGATATTAAAGGCAATAAAGACATTCATACCCCTTGTTTGTAAAGAAGAGCCAGGTATTAGTAGGTGTTTCTGTCTCACTCACACTCACCTTGGTTCTCACTTCCCCTGTCTCTCTCGCTCTCTCTCTTTCTCTCTCTCTTTCTCTTTCTCCATGCTCATTGTTTATCTAAGACCCTACTGCATGCTCATCACTTCTCACCATCAAGACACGCAAAGAATCCATGCGCTAAAGGAAAAAAAAAATCAACAAAACATAAAAAACCACAACAACAACAACAACAAAAACAGTACATAATGAAGCAGTAAATGCAAATCAAATCAACAAAACGATCCATTTCAACAAAAATGTTCACAAATAAAGCATGTAATATATTAAATATTGGGTATGGTATTGGGAGGTATTGGGAGGTGGGTAGAGCCGGCAACATTTTTACATTAAAACTACTTAGAAAGATAATTACTGAAGTAAGAGTGACAGTAGTAATGTTCATAATGACTTGAGTAAGAGTAGTAAAGTATGCAATGAGAAGATTACTCGCGTAGCAAGTTACTAGTTACTTCGGATCGGATTAAAATTTCAGTTGAGTGTCCACAAACTTTTGACCGGTAGTGTATGTATACATTATTGGTGTAGACGAATAATATCAGACATCAAATCTGATTCTAAACCAAATAAAAGGACACATACTTTATATTTTGAGGACAAATCAATGTGGACCAACTAAATTTGAGCAAAAATCCTTAAACTGATGCTTAGTCATAAAAGTCCCTGTTTGTTTTTTATTACTCAGTGCTCACCGGGTAAGAACCATAATCCGAATGTGCAAAAACTAGTAAACTAGAGTAGTTTATTAAAATTTAATAAATACATTTATAAATTAAAGAACCAATTAAAAGCTCAAAATCAAATAAAATTCAAAATGGTGTCTGAATATTGTGTTTTATGATTAAATGAAATCATTTACATCCAGCGTTACACTTTGTCGCCACATGATGGCGCTGAAGAACAAAAACATCAGAGCCTCTGGTTCTTACTGTTTTTATACACTAGTCAACTTTCCCTCACCTTGGAAGAAGCCTCTTAAATAACTTATGGATTGTTCCAGTATGTTCGATGACCCCTTATAGGTTTGACGGATTGAGTTAATATTACCGTAGACCATGTTCTTCTCTTTACGTGCTGCCAGTGGTCTCACACGTGACGAAGGCGTTTCATACTTCTGAATCATGAGGGAATGTGGTCAAGAGCATGTTTAAAACTTTACTTAAATGTTCTGCTTTGGCCTGAAATGCTGAGCTGTTTTCAAATGTGAATGGTAGTGTGGATCCAGGACAGTCTGCAGCTACTGGAAAACCAAATCTGGGAATCTTTGTCCTTTTCTCATACAGCAATAGCTCTGACAGATTAAATATGATGTGACAAAGCAGCAGTATGTACAGCATTCACAGAAACATGTATATATATATATATATATATATATATATATATATATATATATATATATATATATATATATATATATATATAAACCTCTGCCCAGATGTCCTTACAGAATCCCATCAAATGTGCCTTAGTCTCTGTCTGTGTGTCTCTCTGTCTGTCTCTCTGTCTGTGTGTCTGTGTCTCACCCCTGCAGATGGACAGAGCCTCTGAGTTACAGCACTGCTCAATAAGCTGATTGCAGCTCTCCACCATGCTTTCCAGCTGAGCCTTATCACACGAGATACCCAGGAACCGTGCCAACTGTTCCACCAGCGTAGCCAGGTCCTGCAGAGAGAGAGAGAGACAAACAGAGTGAGACAGTTTGAGAAGGACAGAGAGAGAGAGAGAGAGAGAGAGAGAGAGAGAGAGAGAGAGAGCGCCAAAAATAGAGAGACAGAGAAAAGTCTGAAACTCTTGGTATAATTCAGTAAGTCACTAGCACATTCATTACTGATCCTACTTAGCCTACGTGATCATACACGCGATATCATTTTAAAATCCGTACACATGTATATTATTTCAGTTTTTCCCCATGGTAAGTTTCTTTTGAATTGTTTTCTCAGGATACATGTTTTATCAAAAGCAACACAACAAAACGTCCCAAAAATTCCAAAAATTCATTTGGTGTCATATCATATCATTCTGTGTTACGGTTTTTGAATGGAGCTAGCATTTTATATAAAAAAACCTCTACATTACACATTCATAACATCCTAAACATTCATTAAATAGTCATATTAGCATGAAATATTTGTTGCTCTAACTATAAAATGAAATAAATCTCAGTCACTAAAATGCAAGTGAATATCTGAGGTGTGGGGATCAAGGTCTAGCCAAGAACATGTGTGTGTGTGTGTGTGTGTGTGTTTTTCTACTGATTAGGTATATGGTATAGATACTGTTATTGTATAGATCAGGTGCTGCACTGTACACTGTGTACACTTGCGTAGTTTTCACTTTGACCTTCTGATTCAACATGTTGGCTTGTTGGTGCGTTTAGAAACTTTAACCTTCTGTTTATGCACAGTCTCCATTTCCACTTCAACTGGGTGCTAAGCAACAAAGATAGACAGACAGACAGACAGACAGACAGACAGATAGATAGATAGACAGACAGATGGATAGACAGACAGACAGACAGACAGACAGATAGATAGACAGACAGACAGACAGACAGACAGACAGACAGACAGATAGATAGATAGATAGATAGATAGACAGACAGACAGATAGATAAATATATAGATAGAAGCACAGACAGACAGACAGAAAGACAGACAGGCAGATATATAGATAGATAGATAGATAGATAGATAGATAGAAGCACAGACAGATAGACAGACAGACAGACAGATAGATGTATAGATAGAAGCACAGACAGACAGATAGATAGATAGACAAAAAGACAGACAGACAGATAGAAGCACAGACAGACAGACAGATAGATAGATAGATAGATAGATAGATAGATAGATCAAAGCACAGACAGACAGACAGACAGACAGATAGATAGATAGATTGATCACATTTTTTATACCAGATAGGGTTAGTTTAAAAATACTCCACAGCCACCAAGAACTTGTTTCATAGCAAATAATCAGAATGAAATCTAATAAATGTTCCTCAGATGAAGGCACACTGTAAGTGCTAGAGTGTGTCGATGATGTCCAGAACCATTTCTATGTTATGATACAGTGTATTGAAAAGATTGGGAGAGTGAAAGGGGGATTATGGTGTGGACAACGTCCTTATATTAGAAATGCGTGACATTATTTCCCACACAAAAGCTGAGGAAAAAACAAAAGAAGAAGACAAATGCGTCTTTCTTTTCCAATAGCCGACTGTTTTGGAACAGGTCTCTCGTGTGGTTTTTTTGAGTTAGTTGGGATGGAACTTTTGCTGAAACCTGGCAACCCTGGTTCATGATATTAGCTCTTCAGCGTTGGGGAAACACACCTGCTGTTTCGAACACCGTTGAACAAAGGTACGTCTTCTGTGTTTGTGTGTTAACACTGGACTTTACTACCATCACTATTACTGTTCCTCCCCATAGATAAATCCCAACAGAGAAACAGCATATTATAAACCTCATTCATAAACATATACCCTCTTATCAACAAACAAGAGTTCTCAAGAAAACATTGATGTATAGAATATTTGAACGTTTTATTAAGTTATGTTATCTAGTCGATACTAGATATCAGATGCACTAATAGTCTTACAGAGAAATGCCTGTGTGTTTTTCTGCCTATAGGTTTTGTATATTGACCTTTGGAAAGTCCAATAGCACAATAGTGATAAACAACCATGCTGCTCTCTGTGTGTGTGTGTGTGTGTGTGTGTGTGTGTGTCTGTGTATGTGGTAACAGACTTGTAATACATGTACCTTGTACATATCCTCATGTTTTAGAAAGAGGACATTTGAGTCCATGCGATGTTCCCAGAATTCCTGCACATGCTCAAACCAGGAGCCATATCCTACTGCAGAGAGAGAGAGAGAGAGAGAATGAGTGAGAATGAGAGAGAATGAGAGAGAGAGAGAATGAGAGAGACAGAGAATGAGAGAGAGAGAGAATGAGAGAGAGTGAGAGAGACAGAGAATGAGAGAGAGAGAGAGAGAATGAGAATGAGAGAGAGAATGGGTGAGAATGAGAGAGAGTGAGAGAGAATGAGAGAGAATGAGAGAGAGTGAGAGAGACAGAATGAGAGAGTGAGAGAGAATGAGAGAGAATGAGAGAGAGTGAGAGAGACAGAATGAGAGAGAGTGAGAGAGAATGAGAATGAGAGAGAGAGAGCGAGAGAGAGAGAGAGAGAGAGAGAGACAGGCAGAGAGAGAGACAGACAGAGAGAGAGAGAGAATGAGGGAGAATGAGAGAGGGAGGGAGAGAGTGAGAGTGAGAGAGAGAGCGAGAGAGAGAGAGAGAGGGAGACAGAGAGTGAGAGAGAGAGAGAGAGTGAGGGAGAGAGCGAGAGAGAGAGAGAGAGAGAGAGAGAGAGAGTGTATGGTCAGTGTTTTCCTCATTCATTCCTGTGCCTGTTTTGGAGTGTAGCTCACTCACACTTGTCGTTCATAAAGCGGCGACAGAACTCCTGAAAGGTTCCACGGTAGCTCATGGTTCTTAAAGAGCGGTGAAACTGGTAGTAGGAGACCACCAGGTCTTTAGGATTCCTGGCCATGTAGATAACCTGAAGTACATACACACAAACACACACTCACCGGGTCAGTGCAGGACACTAGCATCAGTGTGTACACTTAAGATGGCAAAGCGAGATGTGGTTATACCTTCCCCTCGCCGTTATGCATGGCCGTGGGGAGGAAGCGGTACGGCAGGTGACTTTTGATCAGGCGGGGTGATGTCAGCTCCTGTAAAGTCAAACCAAAAGCAAAACTACGAGTCCATTTTAGCTCGAAATCCTGACATGCCGCTTTTACAGCTGAAGCACAGATTCTCTTGCTCTGTGTTACATAAACAAAATGTGTGGTGTAACTGTTTAAAACAACTTAAAAGTTTGCACACCCTTGTTCAATGTGAAAAAGAGTCATTTAATAGTAACACGTTCTGTCTATTTAACTATGAATGCCCTCATAACCTGTTATAATGCATTCATATATACATCATATAAACAATATTATATTTATTTGGAATTACTACATGTACCACATTTTCCTGACAATCTCTTTGACATTATTCGTTTGTTTAAAAAAAAACCAAATAAAAAAACAAGACATATCTTGTAATGCTCTATAAGGCTCTATAAAGGTGCTATATGTGTTATGAATGCTACTTATAGTAACAATTCATAATGCATAATAACGATAGCTATTAAGTCTAATGTATTTTTAGAAATAATTGTAACGATGTTAATAAAAATGCCATATAAATGCATTATAACATGATATGAATGTGTTCATTGTGCATTATCACTATGCCACTGTAACCAGTTTAATTTAACCAACAAGACATTTGGTATGTTAGGCTTCACAGATGCTAACCATGACTACTATTATTATTATTATTATTATTATTATTATTATTATTATTATTATTATGATTATTATTATTATTATTATTATTATTATTATTGCCTTTAACCTCTTTTGTATCTGTTCTAACCCTGTCATATGTCATACAATTTCCCCCTTTTTTTTAATCACTGCACTAATCAATGCACTCATGATGGTCTAATCAAATATTTTGGATTTTGCAAAGGCGCACGGTGACTTAGTGGTTAGCATGTTCGCCTCACACCTCCAGGGTTGGGGTTTGATTCCCGCTGCAGCCCTGTGTGTGTGGAGTGTGCATGTTCTCCCTGTGATACAGGGGTTTCCAAAGACATGCATGGCAGGCTGATTGGCATGTCTAAAGTTTCCAAAGGGTATTAATGGGTGTGTGAATGTGTATGTGATTGTGCCCTGTAATGGATCAGCACCCTGTCCAGGGTGTAACCCCGTTTTGTGCCCCATGCTCCCTGGGATAGGTTCCAGGTTCCCCATGATCCAGTAGAATAAGCGGTACAGAAGATGGATGGATTTTACTTTTTTTAAGTTTTGGAGTGCAAGATTTTTTCTTTTTGTTTCTTGTTTTTTTGCCAGAGTTCATTATTTTGTTTTGGACAAATCCTGTTTTGTAATTTGTGTGTGTGTGTGTGTGTGTGTGTGTGTGTGTGTGTGTGTGTGTGCACATACCTGAATAATATCTAAGCCAGGCTGAGGATACTCCAACACTGGAAGTTGCTCATCAATATTCATGAGTCCAATTTCATCTGGGTCCACCCCCTGACTCACAAGATACACTACCTCCTGCAGCAGGCTCGTACCTTCGTGACAGAAAAACATTTTTAGTTTTATGGTTTTTTTTAAAAAGACAACTATATATTAATGTATTCACTATATACAGTTTATAGTGAATTCATAAGAAAGATGAAAGTTGCACATGTCTCAGGAGCAATGTATTTAGACAACATACCAAACAGGAAGCAGCTAACTATTATTATTATGTAAAAAAAAATCCGTGGGATCTGCGTAGACTTAGTCTAACTTGTGACCTATACACGAGCGTGATGATTTAGCACATATACACTTCACAGTCAAACAAGTTATCTCCTGTTATCGCTTACATTATAGAATACATAAACAGCTGTTCCCTCACCGGCATTTATGTTTCTTTATTTAATAAGAAATAATTATTTAAAAAATAATAGTTACTAAAACACACACACACACACACACACAAACTTCTCCATCCCCTTGTCTGAAAACATAGTAGTAAAAGTTACAGGTTTATTGCTGACCTTTACAAAGCACTGACACTGGAGACTCCTTCCATAAATGCTGAATAAACATTTCCATACAGAAACTTTCAAATCAACAATTAATTGTTGTTCTTTGTTAAATAACAACACATCACAACAACCATCTGCTTATTATTCGCCCTGTTATGGAATGGTGACACCAGGGGCACCGCTAGACCCTTCTGTGCCCCAGTAACAACAATCATTGTCCGATGAGGTGGATTACAGCAGATACATCCGACAATAAACTTTCCTATTTGTTGATCGTTATCATTTACATCATTTGAATGATTTAAAACATGAAGGCTGACTGTAACGCTAGTTGCAGTGAAAATATCCCGTGCATCCTCTTCAATCATAAGCCCCGCCCCCTCCGCTGTGCTCCCCCCCCCCTTCGCGTTTCCCTGTGGAAACCTCGACTTGCAGTCAGATAATAATTCCTAATATGATATTGTAGCTAATGTGAGGTAACTACCAGGCTAACGCTTATCGCTGTGTTAATGAGTAGTGTGTCAATTTGTAGTCATTTGTAATTTGAAGTACTTTTGCAAAGATTCTTGGAGGGCCTGTGCGCCAGTAGTGATCAGACTCTAGAAACGCCCCTGGGTGACACATTCAAGGTTCAAGGTTCCTGCCTTGAGCACAGTGTACATCCACTGCAGTGAATGAATGAATGAAATAATGTATAGAAATCTGTCCGAGATAAAATTACACATCTTTAATAATTACACATCTTTATGCTCTTTGAAGACATGATGCATTCAGTATTCGATAGTAATCAGTATATTCAGTATAATCAGTATAATCAATGCATCTACGTGGGTTCTATTTCAACCTACTTCCAAACTGCTACAGTGCATTAGCCATAGCCATTTAGTGTGTGCTAACAGCTTCAGTAAATGTGCTCATTTGTGTCTAATGGCTAATGTAGAGGCTTTCTATTTCCCACGCATGACTTCACAGCCATCAACAACGGGACCTATTTTTTCCTCGATGCCACTGTTGTTGTTTTTTTTTCTCTCTTCTTGGATACACACACACACACACACACACACACATGTTCCTAAATTGCAGAAAACTTTAGCTTGAGTAATGGTTTGCTGTAACTGGTGCTGGTGTGAGACAACGAGACAATCAGCTCCATACTCACTGGCAACTGCCATGAAAATGTGTAAATAAATAAATAAATAAATAAAACTTCATAATGTACAGGATCTTAAACCACTCCGATGTTTATACACAACATTTCAAGCTCCTTTACATTCTTAGATCTGTGCACGAGGGCTGTTTTTTTCAATTTACAGGCTTTTAAAAGGACTCAAATCCGGAGACTGAGATTTTCATTACAAAACGTTTTTTTTTTAGTGCCTGCACAAATTTCTGTGTTGGTTTGGATGCTTGTTAGGGGTCATTATCTTAACTGCTATCATATTAACGTGCAACGATACCCCTCCCCAGCAGTAGAGGATGATATCCCTTGAGTACTAGTACAGTCCCTCGTTCACAACCGATTTCACTTCCTGGTTCACTCATATACAATCCCATGCAATCTTCAGTGTTTTTTGAGACGTCTTGCCAACTGTCCTTCTTGTGTCGTTTTTGAGTGTTGCTCCTGTTTACTCATATAGATTATAGATTGCCCTTGTGTCTATGCTTGCTATGACTATTTGCATACTGCCCAATGTCTCACTGACTAAGTTGAACTATTGGAAGTTTCTTGAAACACCAGATGGTGCGACTTGGACACACCCAGGGTCATAGGGTGTATTAGGTTTTCAATCATCATACACCGCCACCTGGGTAACTCAGCCATTAGTGATCAGGCCCCGGCTCGTATCCAAGTGGCACACTACACCATCTCTTGATGCATAGCCACCTCAATGCTTTTTCTACATCTTCAATGATGTTCTTATATGTATGCAACCCTCTGATGCCAAGGAGAATGAGTGTCCGATATACAGACCACCCTACAAAGCCCCTACGGCCCACCTCAACGGGCTCGCACTGGGCCTTCCACCCATGCCTTCTACATTCCTCTACCAGTTTGAGATATATTTGACCATAAACACAATATAAGTAAGATTGGGATCAGGTGATTTCAGCCCCTCCCTCAGATAGTTTTGTCCTACACAGCCTTGCTCTTTATCTTTCTTATTTGGAGTCTCTCAGTCTGTATTTGCCTCTTGCATTCTCTCGGATCAGGTTCTAGCTCGGCTGTAGCTGATCTGGCTGTGGTTATATCGAGGCTGTATCAAAGTCCCCAGAGAATCCAGGCTGCCTTCCTTCCTGAGTAATTTTCACATTAAATGTGCAAGCAATGAAATAAGTGCTGAGAGTGAACCTCCTTAATGTAGCTGCCACTTCCTGTTTATATCAAGTTGCATATTTCATAATGCGCAAGGGTGATATACAAGATATAGGGGCCTTATACAGACACAAGTTCCCCAGTGTTTAATTAATGCCTACAACATTAAATTGGCTCATACGCTGCATTAGCACTCCTACACTGGAGCCCTTACAGAAAAATCACATGCATTTCTCATGTTATCGTCAGGGGGCTTTTTTGTTGTTGTTGTTTTGTTTTGTTTTCACGTGATTATGTGAGTGGGAAAAACAAGCGACAAAATGTGAACCTTGTGATCACATGTTAAAAAGGAATTATAAACATGAGAATATAACATGAAAAATTAACGTGACAATAAATTAAACAGGCAAAAAAAATCACGTGAACATAAGTAAATGATGTGTATAAATCAGAGGTGAAAATAAATTAATCATGTAAAATCATATGTGAAAATAATCACAGAATTAACGAATCCAGCAAAGATCACATTAGCATGAATTAATCGGTGGTTGGGGGTTTGATTCCCGCCGCAGCCCTGTGTGTGTGGAGTTTGCATGTTCTTCCCATGATACCGGGGTTTCCTCCGGGTACTCCGGTTTCCTTCCCCAGTCCGAAGACATGCATGGTAGGCTGATTGGCATGTCCAAAGTGTCTGTAGTGTATGAATGTGTATGTGATTGTGCTCTGCGATGGATTGGCACCCTGTCCAGGGTGTACCCCGCCTCATGCCCCATGCTCCCTGGGATAGTCTCCAGTAGGCTCCCCGCGACCCAGTAGGATAAGTGGTATAGAAAATGGATGGATGTATGGATCAACCACATGCAACCACAAAATAAAACCACATACACTACATGTGAAAAATATGTGAAACATTGTTCACAAACCACGCACATACAAATTCCACATACGAACCATGTGATTAATATTATTATTATTCACGTGACCTTCATGGGATTTTTCTGTAAGGGAACTGTAAACACTTTCATTGTGCATCCAGGCTACATATCGCGGAAATGCTGGGCTTAAACTCCCAGGAGGCTTTGCGCTGAACGGGACCCACCCGAGCTGGCTCAGGTTGTCATATCATCACCGCGCGTCACGCAGACTCTCCGCAGCAGCCCCGCATCTGAGCGCGCGTTCATGACGCACGGCAAGAAAAAAAAAGATGTAAACACTGGACTAGCTTTGGACGGAGTGTGTCATTTCACACACGCTCTTAATCTTCTCTTCGACTCCTTTTATTTCATCCGAAACGACTCTCTTTTCTGGTGGAGGAAATAAACTTTCAAATAAAAGTCATCGGTTTTGACTCCAAAGTTTAATGACGCAATTAGTACCTAAGTGTACAAAAAAAAACACTCACTCAAATAGACGTGTGTAGTGTATATCAGTCTCGCGTGGAAACAAAAAGAATCAAATGATAAACCAAAATGAATCATTAAATTAAAAAAAAAAAAAAAACAACAACAATGTAAGGCTTTTCGCATTCTATAGGCCTACTGCGTCAGAAAAAAACCCCAGTAATAGCTGACTATACATACACACATCTGGACAATATTATGCAAGCAGAATGAAATAAAATGCATTGCTAGACACGTGGTTGTTGTTGTTATTGTTGTTATTGTTGTTGCTGTTTAATTGACTAATTTGATTCCTAATAAACAACAACCCTACAGCATCCACCCATATAAGCAGCACAAGACAGAAGGCATTATAACTCTACTATGAATTCATCCAGCAGCTATTCCAGGACACACCTTGCACACATACCTGATTTCGGGTAAGTAACAATCCATATGTCACTACTTCTGAGGGAGAAGTTGGCGATCTCGTCCATCTTCCCTCGACAAAACGGAGGAAGGCGAACTCCATCATGCTCGAAGTATTTGCTCTCGTACTCTATCGGGGTGCTCGGCGTGTCCACCTCGCTTTCTGCCATCTTCACAGCCAAGGAGTCGGATGTCAATGCAATTAATTCCTTTTGTGTTTATAGAGAAAAAGATGCATTTGAGATCACGTAGCTTAGTCTCGGTTGTGATGGCGAAGACGTGCAGGACTGCAGGCGCCTTGATCTCCAGCCAATCACATGCTCCTGAAGTGATGTAATGCCACGAATCTCTCTCTCTCTCTCTCTCTCTCTCTCTCTGCGCTCAGCATCAGCACCAGCCTGAGGGGCGTGGCCTCAGCCGCTCACTGGCTTCAATCCGGAAGTGATGTTCAATTATGACAGAATTGCTGTCCTCTGTTTTGAAAGCTGAAGAACACGTAGATTCAGCTTAACCAGACTAACCTTTCTCTCTACCAAGCTGATGGATAGACTGATATCAGACTGTCCTGGTACTGTATATGCAATATCTCCAACTGTGTCACTTCCTGCATGCAGTGCTACAATTTATTATTATTTTTACTGGCTCAGAGTACATTAATTTTTTTTTTAAAGTACTGTATGTGCAATATCTCCAACTATGTCACTTCCTGACTGCATGCATTGTTTACAGCTTATCTTTGGATTTTTTTTTCTTTTTACTTGCTCAGAGCACTGTCGTGGAAATTAGACACTACATGCAGACTCGTCCTCTGAGGTAAAAAAAGTTTATTACAGAAGGATGAATACAGGATAGAAGAATGAGAGTGCTCTGAGGAGCTTGTGCTGAACATCTACTATATATATATGAAGCGCAGGGCACGATACACTTATACGTACCGATAAGGAGCAGTGTGAGGCAGGTCAAACAGGCTTTGTTTCAGGGTCGAAGACTTAAAAGAAGAACATGCTTGTGTCTCTGTAAGCAGATAAACATTCTGTACTAATCTAAATGACATGATCTTCTTTATGATGTTATCCTCAGAAGAACATGAACAGAACAAGAACAAAACTGTTACAAAGTAAAAATGAATAATTTCCCTCACAAGCACATTGACATTATCTTGAATGGTCTCTCGTCTGTGTTCACTGTTTACAGTTTGCTACTTTTTGTACTACATAAGAAGAACTCATTGATCATTTTTGCACCGTGTCTGCGTAGGAGTGTGCAACTGTAGCACAAGAATTGCATTGTAGATGCTAAAAGCACTCTTTATGCACAGAAAGAGACAATAAACTTGAATCATGAAACAATACCTTACCTCATATGAATAAGACAAGGCAAGGCACTTTTATTTCTAACTCACATTTTTAAAACAGCCACTGCTGACCAAAGTGCTGTACAAAATCTAACCAAATTAGACGATAAAATACATAAACTGACAAGAAAAACACACAGAGTAATAAGATTACATTGATCCAAATGCCAGAGAAAGAACGCTATGTTTTCAGTGAAGTTTTAAAACTATCAACATTGGAAGACAACCGAATGTGTACTGGCAAATAAGAGCAAGAGTACCTCTACTGTATATTGCTTATACAGCATCCATGAGAATGTGCAATCTAAAAATAATCATTGTATAATGAAGCTTGTGCAGATGACAATCTAATCTGGAAGCCATGATTTAATGTTAATGTTAATGTTAAAAAAACCCCTCTTTTTATTATTATTTTTTTTTACATAATAGTGACTATACTGTACACACACCCACTTATTCTAAGCACAGGCTATATAGAAATATAAATCCCTTAACAATGTCTAGACTTAACAGCTGAAAAGAAAGCTCCACTCTGAAACACTTTAAATATGTTTAAATTGAAATACGTGTGATGTGTTTAGCGCTTGTGGTGCTAAATAGGTGTTTAGTGCTGTATGTTTGTTATTCCTGTGATGAATTAGGTGCACTAATATGATATTGATATTGTCATTGCTAGCGATAATAGGAGGAAAAATTTCACTAATCTCAAACATAAGGGATAACAGTCAGGTTTTGCTCCTAAAAACAAATTGCGCAAGAGTTTCTTTTCCCATCATTTTCCAGCAACGTTCAACGTCATATTAATGACGAATCCAGCGTGAAAGTAGTGGAGACGCTGGTGCAAATGTTGGGCTGCGATTCAGCTATACGATGCTGAGTTACAGCAGAGACTCTGCTTGGCTCAGAGTGATCTTTCAGATGATGAGTGTGATGGTGTTGATGGTGGCATTAGCATGAAAGTTGAAGCTTTGGAAGCTGATCTGTTTGAGCTGATGCATCGGTCTCTTTAGGTAGATCCCACTACACCATCCGCAGGTACAGGTGTGCTCATAAATTTACGAATAAGCTGTTTCACATAACAGATGTTTACATATAATCCAACAGGCACAATAATAACTGAATTTACACAAATGAACCAGTTCAAAGGTTTACATACGCTCGGTTATTAATACCGTGTGTCGTTACCTGGATAATCAACGACATGATGTTTTTATGTTTTGTGAGAGTTGTTCATGAGTCACTTGTTTGTCCCGAGCAGTTAAACTGCCCACTGTTCTTCAGAAAAAATCCTCCAGGTCCTGCACATTCTTTACTTTTCCAGCATCTTCTGCATATCTGACCCCTTTCCAGCAGTGTTTATATGATGTTCAGATCCATCTTTTCACACTGAGGACGTCTGAGGGACTCGTACACGACTATTACAAAAGGTGCAAACATTCACTGATGCTCAAGAGGGCAACACGATACATTAAGAGACAGGGGGGTGTAAACTTTTGAGCAGAATGATCTTTTGTTAAATTGTTATTATTTTGTCTTCTACAGTTTATGTAGCTTATGAAGGGCAGAAGTAAATGAACAAAAATAAGATCTTTAAGCAAAATAATAAATATTTACACCAATCATCCTGTTCAAAAGTTTACACCCCCCCCCCCCCACCCTTTTTTGCAAAAACAAAAAAGATTACATGATACAGATTTACATGAAACAATGAACATTTAGGTGTTTTCATTGCTTTAACATAACTGATCCTAATAATATTAAGCTGATGAGTGGCCTGAGTTGTTCTTCAGGACCATATGTGGGCTCTAAGGTGACAAAACCATGGCAACAAAAATAAACGCCCCCGACAACATGAGAGTTTTTTTATTCTGATTTGTATCCAATGTGTACATCTGAAACACGTGAAAAGAAATATAAAGCCTGTGATCAAAAGAATCACTCAGCTGTTCACATTACACGTGGTTTTTTGCCCTGTAAAAGCTGCTCTGTATGGGGTGATGGGAGGACGGTGGGCGGAGAAAGGGGCTGATCATTGGCGGCTTCCTATTAGCTGAGCGGCTCATAACGCGATTTGGACGGAAAGCAAAACAGGTGCAAACCACCGCGTTATTGAGAAGCACGAGCTGGAATCTTCATCTGCGGGGATGTTGGACCTGAGTGCGGGGTGGAACCTGTCGTTCGCCGGTTGCGGGTTTTTAGGGATTTACCACCTCGGGGTGTCCAGCTGCCTCCTGGAGCGCGCGCCTTTCCTCGTCCACCGAGCCAATAAGATTTACGGGGCCTCAGCTGGAGCTCTCAATGCAGCTGTGCTCACCAGCGGTGTATGTTTAGGTATACTGTACACACACACACACACACACACACACACACACACTTTGAAAGAGTAACACATAGGGATCTTCTGCGTCCTTGTTTAAAATCCATTACAGAAGCATCACACAAACTTCACACGTGATCAATCACATTTTCACGCTTTAATACATATTTTTGTAAATGTGTACTAATTTTCGTGATTTTCGCATGTTAATGTTTATTTGTTTAATTCTCATTTTAAATGTATTTTCATTTGAATTCTTCACATCCTGTACAGTGCATGTGGAGTTATTGGATGTGATTTTGTTTTCCAGATTCATCCAGATTTTATTTTCACATGATTTTTCACATGTAGAGCATGTTTTTACTTTTAGCACGTGATGTTCCCCTCATGATCCATGAATGTATATGTTCATCATATGAAATTATTATTATTATTATTATTATTATTATTATTATTATTATTATTTACGTGTTTGGTTTTCCATGCAGGGCATGTGGTTTTATTTTTCCACTTTGTTTTTTTTGTCCCACATGATTCCTTTATTTACACATGTTAATTCATTCATTATTTTATTTTATTTTTTTTACATATAGCCTATGGGGTTTTTTGTTCCTATTATTGTAGGTAGTTTATCCTTGTGGGTAGTTTATCCTTGTGGGTAGTTTTATTGTTGTGGGTAGTTTATCCTTGTGGGTAGTTTATTCTTGTGAGCAGTTTATCCTTGTGGGTAGTTTTATTCTTGTGGGTAGTTTATCCTTGTGAGTAGCTTATCCTTGTGGGTAGTTTTATTGTTGTGGGTAGTTTATTCTTGTGGGTAGTTTATCCTTGTGAGTAGCTTATCCTTGTGGGTAGTTTATCCTTGTGGGTAGTTTTATTCTTGTGGGTAGTTTATCCTTGTGAGTAGCTTATCCTTGTGGGTAGTTTTATTGTTGTGGGTAGTTTATTCTTGTGGGTAGTTTATCCTTGTGAGTAGCTTATCCTTGTGGGTAGTTTATCCTTGTGGGTACTTTATTCTTGTGGGTAGTTTATCCTTGTGAGTAGCTTATCCTTGTGGGTAGTTTTATTGTTGTGGGTAGTTTATTCTTGTGGGTAGTTTATCCTTGTGAGTAGCTTATCCTTGTGGGTAGTTTATCCTTGTGGGTACTTTATTCTTGTGGGTAGTTTATCCTTGTGAGTAGCTTATCCTTGTGGGTAGTTTTATTGTTGTGGGTAGTTTATCCTTGTGGTTAGTTTATGCTTGTGGGAGTTTTATTGTTGTGGGTAGCTTATCCTTGTGAGTAGCTTATCCTTGTGGGTACTTTATCCTTGTGGGTAGTTTATTATTGTGAGTAGCTTATCCCTTTGGGTAGTTTATTCTTGTGAGTAGCTTATCCTTGTGGGTAGTTTATACTTGTATGTTTTCATGTTGCAGAAAAATGTTGTGGGAATGTGATCGACGTTGCTAAGGAGGCCCGGAAGCGCAACCTTGGCCCTCTGCATCCCACGTTCAACCTAGTCAAAGTGATGCGCTTGGGCCTTCAGCGAGACCTGCCTGAAGACGCACATGCACTCGTCAGCGGCAAACTGTGTGTGTCTCTCACACGGGTCAGTGATGGGGAGAACGTGCTGGTCTCTGAGTTTAGCTCCAAAGATGAGCTCATTCAGGTGAGGGAGCCTTGTCAGTGGAGACAGAGAGATTTCACTGTGATCATAAAACTTACAGTCAGGTGCAATTTTTTTGTTACCATTAGGACAAAATGAACAGGGCAAAGAAGTTTAATTTATAGTGACAATACATTGAGTATGTTCACTGCAAGTGAAACTACCTTGAATATACAGGTGTATCTTGAATGTATGCAATATTTCTCATTATTCGATTGCAATAAAACATACAAGAATAATGGGCCTGTTTCTAGACTTTTTACTCAGTTAAAGCTGGAAAATCTTCCTCTTGTTTATTTATCAGATAATTTGCCTTATTGCCAGCATTTATTTATTAGTTGAACTTATGTAACATGGAATTTTTTTTTTTTTTTTTTAAATGTATCGTAATTTTTTTTTCTCTTATTCCCAGGCACTCATCTGTAGCAGTTTCATCCCTGTTTTTTGTGGTCTGTTCCCTCCTGCCTTCCGTGGAGTCGTAAGTGTCAACAGTTGTAGCTAAACTCATTTTAAACCAAAAATAATGCATTTCATGTTGCATATGATTGCTTACAGTGCTATTACACTCGGCTACTGCCTGAGGATTTATGTCCTTGATATGAGAGCTTTCTGTGTTGGAGAAATGAGTCACTAGGGGTCATGTATCAGGCCACATTACTACGTTTCATTGGCAGGTTTGGATGAGCTTATTATGCTAAGTAGGATTTGTATCTATGGGCTTTTGAGCACAAGACGTTCTTTAAAAATGATCAAGTCAGTTGCATGCCGGTCTCTCAGAGCACTCTGCCCTCCTCCCCAAGTGTGTGTCCTCGCTGTACATTGTGTACTAGAAAGTGCTGGAACACAGCCAAGGTCTTTTTCAGGACTCTGGGCGGGTTGCAGATCGATGTATACAAATAACTCCTCCTTAACTAGGGGTCACATGGGTTCAAAACATCCAACTAGACAGTTTTGAACAAAACCTTGGTATATCTACAGTGGAATGCAAAAGTTTGCACTCACCCTGTAGTTTCTAAAGAAAAAAATATTTTAAGTTCAAAATGAAGCTCATCAACCCTTTAAAAAAATAGCAAAAGCAAGAGTTTATTTTTAAACTTCCGTATCTCCGCACATGATTTGACAAAGTCAGTGTATGACAGTTATACCGGAAATAGAGAGCGAATATTACAACTGAGAGGCACGCAAATCTGTTTAGCAGATTTGAAAGACATTAGCGGTATTTAATAAAGGTAATGGAATGGCATACAAGTTATGTAAGAAATAAAACCCTTGGGGGCATGCTGTTATAGGAAAAGAATCGAACACTGGGTGGTGTGATGTGTCCCGATACTGAAGCGGAGCTTAGCTAATTTCTAATTACAGCACATGAAAAAACTGTTTTATTCCTCTTGTATCACAACAATTTGGTTATTTCTTAAAAAAAAATACACATCCCAATTTTTATCCATTTATGGTTGCATTTAGTGTTGTGGAATGTCCAGGAAACTTGTAAGTTCCTGTTACCGTGTTCTATAAATAATTGTCCTAACGTTTATTTGACGTTATAACAGCTAATGTGACCGTCCTCTATCCTGAAGACTTTCTCATGGTGAAAAACCTAAAGCTACAGCGTTACCTCTGATAACAATAGAACTGGAGACTCCTTTCATAATTTCTAAATAAAAGTTTCCTTCCAGACGACTGTTTCTATTTCCTTTATTATTATGATTCAATGATTCTGTTATCCACCATACACGACTCTGTGTAAGTTGTTACTATGGAAACATTAACGTATTATTATAAACCTTGCAGCCAGAACTACTGTAAGAGCTGCTGTTATAGAAAATTAATAAACACCTCCTAGAAAGGCCAAGCAGAATTCAGCCATGCTGTGGTATCATAGGGGTATATTTATTTCCCATTCAAAACAGCAAATGTCAATGTTTGCATTTTCACTACTAACATCTTAACATTAACCTTAACCTTAATAATGAAGAAACCTAACACTCAGAGTTTTATTGGCATAAATTAAACTTCATTTAGTCCTAGGGGTGTGCAAACGTTTGTACGAAGCTACAGTAGCTCCAGTGAAGAAGAACAGGTTTCAGTTTTATATCTGGACTTTAGACAGACATTGCTTGATATCAGTGCCATGTTGCGTGCCAACTCCCATGCCAGCATGTCATTATGACCGGTTACACCAAGGAAATAGAATGAGGGTCATTGTTTCTCTCTCACTCACACACACACACACACACACTCACTCTCACTCACACACACACACATATACTCTCACTCTCACTCACTCACACACACATACACTCTCACTCACTCTCACTCACACACACACATATACTCTCACTCACACTCACTCACACACACACACTCTCACTCTAACTCACACACACACACACACTCTCATTCTCTCTCTCTCTCTCTCTCTCTCTCTCTCTCTCTCTCTCTCTCTCTCTCACACACACACACACACAGTAGCACTTTGGGTTCAGGAGGAAGAGAAGCCGTATTGTTTAGTTTGTATATGTACTGTGTTTTAATAATGACTTTGAAGACTTTCCTGGACTGAAATATGTTTTTCTTCTGCAGCTATCTGAATAACAAGGGAATTTATATTGGTTAAAAGCGAAAATGGAGAAATTCCCTAAAATGATTGTCTAAAAACAACTTCTATTAATTGATATTTATTATTTTATCATGTAATAAACAAATGATACAGCTGAGATCATACATTTCTATATGACTTGCAGAATCTGCAAAATGTTAATATTTAAAAAAATAAAATAATTAAGTTTATTTCCATTTTTTAGGAATAAAATTGTATTTAGTTATTTATTTAGTCACATATGTTTACATACAGCGGTGCTTGAATGTTTGTGAACCCTTTAGAATGTTCTATATATCTGCATAAATCAGATCAGATTGTCACACAAGTCCTAAAAGTAGACAAAGAGATCCCAATTAAACAAACGAGACAAAATATTATTCTTGGTTGTTTATTTAATGAGGAAAATAATCCAATATTACATATCTGTGACTGGCAAAAGTATGTGAAACATTAGGGTTAATTTGAAGGTGAAATTAGAATAAAAAAACAACAACATTTATTTAAAGAACAGGGATCTATCAGAGTCTGATCTTGTTTGTGAAAGTGTATCATGGCATGAAGAAAGGAGAATTCTGAGGACCTCAGAAAAAGAGTTGCTGATGCTCATCAGGCTGGAAAAGTTTACAAACCCATCTCTAAAGAGTTTAGACTTCACCATTTCACAGTCAGTTAAATTGTGGTCAAATGGAGGAAATTCAAGACCATTGCTATCCTCCCTAGGAGTGATCGACCAACAAAGATCACTCCAAGAGCAAGACATGTAATGGTCCGCAAAGGAACCCAGGATAACTTCTAAGCAACTAGAGTCCTCTCTCAATTTGTCTAATGTTAATGTTCATGGGTCCACCATCAGGAGAACACTGAACAACAATGGTGTGTATGGCAGGGTCGCAAGGAGAAAACTACTGCTCTCCAAAAGAACATTGCTGCTCTTCTGCAGTTTGCTAAAGATCACGTGGACAAGCCAGAAGGCTATTGGAAAAAATGTTTTGTGGACAGATGAGACCAAAATAAAAATTTGGTTTAAATGAGAAGCTTTATGTTTGGAGAGAACACTGCATTCCAGCATAAGAACCTTATCCCATCTGTGAAACATGGTGGTGGTAGTGTATTGGTTTGCGTCTGTTTTGCTGCATCTGGGCCAGGACCACTCGCCATCATTGATGGAACAATGAATCTGAATTATACCAGCAAATTGTTAAGGAAAATATCAGAACATCTGTTTGTGAACTGAATCTCAAGAGAAAGTGAGTCATGCAGCAAGACAACAACCCTAAACACACGAGTCGTTCTACCAAAGAATGGTTAATAATAACTGAATTTACACAAATGAACCAGTTCAAAAGTTTACACACGCTCGATTATTAATCCCGTGTGTCGTTACCTGAATGATCAGCGACTGTTTTTATGTTCTGTGAGAGTTGTTCATGAGTCCCTTGTTTGTCCTGAGCAGTTAAACTGCCCACTGTTCTTCAGAAAAATCCTCCAGGTCCTGCACATTCTTTACTTTTCCAGAATCTTCTGCATATTTGACCCCTTTTTATATAAATGTTGAGATCCATCTTTTCACACTGAGGTCAACCGAAGGACTCTATTAACTAAACTATTACAAAATGTGCAAACACTCACTGATGCCCAAGAAGGCAACACGATACATTAAGAGCCAGGGGGGTGTAAACTTTCGAACAAGATAATCTGTGTAAATTGTTATTATTTTGTCTTCTGGAAAACATGTAATTATTTTATGTAGCTTATTCAGGGCAGTACTAAATTTTTAAAAAAATGCCATTTTTATGATCTCTCATATTTTTTTTTAATCATTAACATTTTGCAGATTCTGTAAGTCGTATGTAACATTATGAGCTCAAGTGTAAAAATATCAACAGAATAATTATTACAATACTATGTCTGTATTTATAGCCTCCATTAGCCCTTTTTTGCAGCCACGTGTGTAAAACTGGCTTCTTATCTCCCTGTTGTGATCTTTCCATAAAGCCAAGGCAGGATTATACAGTTAAAAACAAAGCTTTCTACATTGTTTTAGGGGAAATGCATTCATGTTTAGCACTCTCTCCTTTTTTTCTCTGTCTACACAGAGGTATGTTGATGGTGGGATGAGCAATAATCTGCCCCAGTCTGAGATGAAGAACACCATCTCCATCTCACCATTCTCTGGAGAAAGCGACATTTGCCCCAAGGACAATTCCAGTAGTTTCCACGAACTGTGTTTCACCAACACTAGCATTCAGGTCAACTGGGGAAACGTCTGCAGGCTCAGCAAAGTGTTTTTCCCTCCCGAGCCTACGGTAAGAGTGCCGCAGGAGCCATCCTCCTCTCCCTCCTCCTCCTCTTCCTCCTCCACTCCACTCATCCCTTCACTGTACAGATGCCAGCATGTGCAAAGTATCCGAGTTACACAAGAGGAAGTTAAAATCCGCATGCTTACGATGGTCTCGGTGTATGAGTAATGCAACTGCGCATGTTTATGTTTATAACAGAAAACATTTATACATTTTTTTCACTAAAAACGACAAAAATATCTTCAGATTTTTTTTTTTATATATTATTCTATATAAGGTATTCCACAAAGAACATCTTCTATTCCACAAAGAATATCTGATATAAACTACAGAAAGAAAAAAAAAAACATACAATGATAATAGTAATATCTGTGCACTGTGTTGTGTCTCTTATTACAGGTAATGGCGGAGCTGTGTCAGCACGGGTATAAAGATGCTCTACGATTCCTCAAGGACAACAGTGAGTCATTTCCTGAAAATGGAAATACATATAAATTGCTTACATGTAAATCCATATACATTTTTAGTGGGAAAATATTTCTTTGTATATTGTTTAACTGTGTATTAGTTAAAAACTTGAAGTAACTTACACACCAACAGGACAGGGCGATAGAGTGTTAAAAAGCTGTCCATTAGAGACTAATCATGAATTATTTCCTAGTTGCGAAGTAAGGAATAAATCACCTGGAGGCATGAAGTTATAGGAAAATAATGAGCGATGGTGTGGTGTGATGGAGATCCAACACATCCAACATGGACTGGAGTACGAGCTCCAGCAGCACATCACAATTTAACAACAAATACAGTTTTGAATTTTTTTTTTTAAAGAATGACACGTCATGCTTCTTAGCTGTTTTATAGCAGCTATCAGTCACCAGCCTCTCTGGTTTTCTCTCTCATGAAGTTAGTAAGACAAAATAAATGGCAGCTTGTCACATTACAGAGAACACCGGAAAGTGCAAACTCCTCCGTCTTGAAGAGTTTCCCATGGAGGAAAACTTGTAACAGAACCTCTGACTATTCAATTCAATTCAATTTTATTTGTATAGCGCTTTTTACAAGACATTGTCTCAAAGCAGCTTTACAGAAATATATAAACACGGTATACAGATATTAAAAGTGCGACTTTATCCCAAATGAGCGAGCCGGTGGTGACGGTGGTGAGGAAAAACTCCGTAAGATGTTAAAAGGAAGAAACCTTGAGAGGAACCAGACTCAGAAGGGAACCCGTCCTTACCTGGGTAACAACGGATAGTGTGAAAAAGTTCATTATGGATTTATATGAAGTCTGTAAATAAGACTATTATAAAATGCTAACACTGGAGACTCTTTCCATAAATGTTAAATACACTACTCCTTATTCCTAAAAATAAACGTTACCGCTGGCTTATTAACGATTATATGCTTTCCCATGTTAATAGCACATTTTTTAAAATCTGTTCATTTAGATGATGTACTGTACAGCTACTGTCAGAGCTGTGGTTAGAGAAAATTAAAAAACACCTTCTGACCAATCACAATCGTGAATGTCACATTCGGTGTTCGAACTGTGTCAAAATTCTTGTCACACCACCACCAAAACCCCTCCCCACCCTCCCACATACCACAACCCCAAAAAATGTGTCTGACCTGTACTAGATAAACTAAGTTAATGTACTAAATAAACATTTCTGTTTTTCAAAATCCTGAAGTTCACTGTGACATGTTCTCCGAAAGCAGTTGAAGTAATTGTTGAACATTTCAAAATAAAATCTCAGGCAACCCATTCTGAATTAAACAACTAGGTCATTTTGAACCTAGTACCTTGAAGGTGTTACTAGATACAAAAGTACATAGTTGTTTAATTCAGAATGGGAGATTTTATTTATTTTTTTGTGTGATAGTGAGCTAACATAGCATTAGATAAAGAAAGACTACTTGCACATTGTCATGGATATGCAAGAACTAGCCCAGGACTATGACTCCCAGCAGCCACTGCTATGTCATATGACTGGTTTCACCTGATTCACGTTTTTGGTTAATCAGCGTGACTATTTAAGTCACACAATTTAAGTCACATTGGTTGTCTTGCGTTCTTTGTCTTTATGTGCGTGCCTTGTTTCCATGTTTATGTTTTGATTCATGCGTTAGTGTTTTACAGTGCATCACGTTTTCAGAGTTCATGTTTTGTGTTTTATTGCGTTTGTGATTAAACCTTTATCTTTATCTGCACCCGCATCCGTCTTTACGCGCCATATCTGACACACGTTAAAATTGTAGCCTAACAGCTGTTCAGTTCTGAGATAAATTCTTAGTCATTGTCAATAAATTAGGTAACAAGCAATCATAAAACAAAGTAGAATTATATCTTACCGGCATCGTGAGGTGAAAATGAGGACCCACTCTGCCAGTGTCACTCAGTCGCTGTCTGTAAATTCCTTCAGAAAACATGAGCGTGTTTAGAGTTTTCAGGCGAAATAAAAAAAAGGCTCATTTGGATTACTTATGAAACTGGGACAAATAACAGCCAATGTCACATCGTGTCAGCGCAATAATTTGACCAAAAAAATCTGGGTTTATGTTCCTAGTATTCTAGTTTCTATGAAACATCAGGGGACCCACCGAGTTAATTGTTTTGGTTGTTATTGAGGGTCCTTATTGGTTAATGAGCCCCCCCCCCCCCAATTCGAACACTGGTCACATTCAACAGTTCTGTGGTATAGCAATGAATGAAAGGCAGTAGACTAAGAGAGTATGTTAGGAAAGATTGAAACTATTGCATTAACACCGATGATATGATGTCAACCTCAGATCTGCTGCAAGCTGAATGTCCAAAAGTAGATCTGGCCCTGACGCAGGACATGCCCACCTGCTGCTGTGTCACTGAGTCGACGCAGGATTGGATGCTGCGAAGACTCCGCCTCCTGGGGGAGCACCACTGGTGGTTGGATGAACAGCTTGTCAATTACCTTCCCGCACCCATTAAGAAAGGTGATAAGTGCTACAACTAGCTTTATAACTCTATTTTTATTTGTACATGTTAAAGATTTTGTTGTATTATATTACGATATACTGTACGTATCACGTTCATGCATAAGCCTTCATGTTAAATGAAAGTCTCTTCTAATGAAATAAGTACTCAGGACTATTGTTGTTTGAGTTAGTTACTAGGTGTGAGAATGAACGTGGCTAAATGTCTGTTGCAGTGTTCTGTGAGGCGTGTAAAGAGAAGCATGGCTTAATGGCTCTGATCACTGGTCTGTTGCCGGTACGTGTGGCTTCCTACATGCTGATGCCCTACACTCTGCCAGTAGAGTCGGCTTACTCGGCGGTCCAGAGGTCTGTACTACTACTGGTAAACTCAGGCAAACTTAACACCGAAATGTAATGTAGTACTGGACTGTTCTGTGCTTCCTTTCTACTTGCTCACCAGGGTCTACACTTTGCTCACAATTCACAGCAGTCGTTTTTCATGGCCACGCCGCTGTTACTGATATACGTTGCTAGCAGAACACGGCAACAACCACCTTAAGCAGAGTTAAATAAAGGGATCCATGATGCCCCTGATTGATGAATAATAAGTAGGTTATTCATTTGAGCATCTGTTTCAGTATACCACATAAAACACCCCACCCATGTAACTATATTCATTCTCTGTCTGAAAACATCATGCTACTGATCGTACGGTTGTTAGTTTAAATCCCATCATCACCCGTGTTGGGTCCTTGAGCAAGAACCCTTATCCCTCAACTGCTCAGTATCCTGCCTCATAAGTTATAAGTTATAAGTGCCATGGATATAAAGAGTCTACCCACCCCTGTTAAAATGGCAGGGTTTTGTGATTATAATTAAATAAATAAATTAAACCAAGATAAATCATATCAGATATTTTTTTTTCCACCCTCAATGTGAAATCACAACATATATAAAAAAGTGAAAAACAATCAGAAGCATTTTAGGGAAAAATATGAAAAATAAACAAGTTACAATAGCCTTGTTGAATAAGTGTGCACATTCAGTGGAACACTGGAACCCTAAACTCATGCTTTGTTGAAGCACATTTTGAGTTTATTACTCCACTTAGTCTTTTTGGTAAGAGTCTATCAGCGTAGCGCATCTTGACTTGGCAATATTTTCCCACTCTTTCTTGCAAAACTATTCTAGATCAATCAGACTTTAAGGCCATCTCCTGTGCACAGTCCGCTTCAGGTCACCCCACAGAATTTTAGTTGGATTCAGGTCTGGACTCTAGGCCATTCAAAATCATTGATCTATTTTTTGGTTAAGCCTTTCCTTTGTTGCTTTGCATCTCTGTCATGCTGAAAAGTGATATTCCTTTTCATCGTCAGCTTACTAGCAGACACCTGAAGGTTTTGTACTAAAATCGGCTGAAGAAAAGCAGCCCTAAAGCATGATGCTGCCATCACCATGCTTCATCATGGGTATGGTGTTGTTTTTGTGTTTTTGTTTTTTTTTTTTGCACCCAACAAACCTTTTGGTATTATGGAATGATTATATCTTTTGGAATTGGTCTCATCGGGCGATAACGCATAGCACTTAACACATACATTTACACTGTAACTGTAAATGTACAAACAATTATAGTTGTAACCTATTGCTCGGAACAGTGGTTGCTATGATTCTTCTACAGTGTACTCAGGATAACATAATATAGAACAATATATAACAAGCAGGTTAATCCTAATAAAATCAACTGTAAATTCTGGATAAGACATGGTTCATAAGCTTACCTGGAACCTGGAACTATACTATATTATATAAGTCAAGTGTGGTTATACAATGTATGTGTTTGCACAAACCCATAGTGGTAGCATTTTAGTGTAACTATATTATATATTTATATTTAACTATATTAAGATTTTAATATTAATTAATCTGCAGATAGCTAGGTTCTTCCTATCCTAGTACTTCTAGGTGCTTCCTAGGGCAGGGGTTCTCAAACTTTTCCAGGGCAAGGCCCCCCAAATAGCATTAACATTTGACCGAGGCCCCCCTTTTGCAAGATGTCTTTAAAACACTTTAAAAATACAGACTTCTGAATATATCCCCCCTTTTTTATTACTAATTACCTCTTTCATCTTTATATTACATTACATTAGGAATTGATTGTGTGTGTGTGTGTGTGGTTGTCTGAGAGTGAGAATCATGTATTTATTTATTTTTCACACCAAATTCTTGAGGCCCCTCGGGCACCCCCTGGCGGTCAGCAAGGAGGCCGCGGCCCCCACTTTGAAAACCACTGGCCTAGGGTATCAAATAATGACTAATACACCCTTAAACACCAACATCATACACATCATACACATGCTCACTACAGTATATGGAATTTACAAGTGTAGAAGCTTTCCTTGGGAGAGAAATAACAATGTGTTAATAGTGTCATCTCAACACTGATCAAAAATACAGTATTTGGACACCTGTACATGCTCTTACCCGACTGGGCAGAGCTTTTACTTGCCTAGTTGGCTAGCTAGTGCATTTTATGGTTTGTCCACCCATGTCTACCTCATGTCTCTTCAGTCTGCATTAGTCCTGCACTGTTAGAATTTTGGGTCCTGGGTTACTGATCAGAAGGTTGGGGGTTCAAGCCCCAGTGCTGCCAAGCTGCCACGGTTGGGCCTTTGAGCAAGGCCCTTAACTGCCCTCTCTGCTCCAGGGGCGCTGTATCATAGCTGACCCTGCACTCTGACCCCAGCTTCCTGGCATGCTGGGTTATGCGAAGAAAAGAGTTTCACTGTGCATATGTATATGTGACCAATAAAGACTCATTATCATGATCATTACTTTATGTTTTATGCTTTTCTAAAGGTTTGTGGAATGGATTCCAGAGGTGCCTGCTGACACACGCTGGCTTTTTGAGATGGCAGGAAGCGTCTATAGACAGGCCTGGAAAGGAGAATCCTCAAAAGGGTAGGTAAAAGAGAGAACTCATTATCATATCAGTATCATTTTTCACACTCACTTTAATAGTTAGTGATGTTGTACTGGGAACCAGAGCTTCGGGAACGTAGGTGAAGCTTGTGTTGTGTTGTTTTCCTGTAGTGATGTCATCAAGAAGCCTTGTTTAGGGATTGTTTTAAGAATGGGTCCAGTTTATCGACGTAAGGAAACTTAACTTTAACTTTTAACTCTTTTCACCACTGGCCAAAAAATGTTTTGGGCGTGCCCAAATAATGAAAAATGTTCAGCGTTGAATTTACTTGCGATGTTACACTCCACAGTAGTGGTTAATGGCTCATATGAAAGTAGACACTCATGGCTTTAAGAATTTAAGTTTTCATAAGTATTTCATTTTTTTATTATTTTTTTACTTGGTTTAAATTTTATAATTTTATTGTGGAAGTTGTATAATGTGTTTTACAATTAAAAAAAAAAACTTTAGTTGTGTTGTCCATTTTATCTCTGTACCAGTGTTATTATGGAGTTGTGTGAATTGTTTACCCAGAAGAGGGCCCACACCCTTCCCCTTTCCCATCGCTCTGCTCACCCACTAGCAGCTAAACACCGTCACAATACTCTACACATGGAAACAGTGTCCTGACTAATCTTATAACAGACTTGCTGCGATAAAATAATTCATTTGTTTATACTGATTGAAAATGTCCGATACGTCGATTTCCAGTACGCCAGTGTACTGCTAGAATAAAAACTCAGGGGCGGGAGGTCGAGGAGAATGCTATAGACTTTATTTGCCATGGTTTACATCAGTTATATTTCTTTTTGGTCTTTACTGGTTTAAATTTTAGACATGCTGTACTGTCTTTGAAATCAGTTTCATGCCATTCACAGGTTTATATTTGTGCCCACTGGAGACCTCTAGTGGACATATGAAGCATCAAGAAATAATCAATTTTCAGGACATTTAGCTAAAAAGCTTCAAAAAGCTTTCTCTCATCACTACTTACAGTGATCTTAAAGGAAAACGCCACTATGAAACACATTAAATATATTTATACTGAAATTTTTGTGGTGTCTAGCCATCGGTAGGTGATCGTAGGTGCTGTATTTTCCTGTGAGAAGTTAGCAGTAATGTGCCAGAGTCACAGAGGGACATTGTTCTCGCTAGTGCAGTTACAATAATGTTTAATAGGAGAGAAAAAATATCAACAATCTCAAACATAAGTGATAACGCTCAGGTTATGCTGTAAGCTCCTAAAAACAAAAGAGCAAGAGCTCACTCAGCATTTTGCAGCGATGTTGAACATCATCTTTGTGACGTATAGTGGTTCTTACCTGTAGATGGCGCTCCAGTAGAAGAAGAACTAGAAGAGGAAGCCTTTATTACAGTACCTTTTCACTTGGTGCTGAATAAGAGAAGCAGTAAAAGAGAGAGGTTGAGTTACCCGACCATGTGTATATCGTGTGTTCTTCATATTGTTTTAAAAAAAAAATTACGATATTAATGAGAAATCCAATGTATAAGTAGTGCAGGCATTGGTGCAAATGCTGGACTCCAGTGTCTGCATCTTGTTTTGTTCCTAAATATATTTGTGTTGTGTGTTTGTGTCTTTTCTAGTGGATTTCCATTGCGGCGCTGTGTGACTGGACCACCATCACTGGACCTGCAGCCACCTGACATGCAGCACAACAGACATGCCACTTTTTCTGCCGTTAATTTGCGCGATTACAGCTGGGATTACTCGGGAAGCCCTGAAGACCCAGACAGTCCATGTACATCTCCTGAACAGATCAACATGTTTGTTGGCTCACAGGAGAATTCCGAGAGCTGAACGCAGCAAAACACATACACAAATGGAAGTCTAAAAATATTGGCGTTTCAGACACTATAAATGTCTGTGACAGAGACACGGATTTATGGTGGAGTTTTGGCACAATATCACTTTTTCTATTCACCATCTCTAACCAATAAAGCTGATCTGAGCTCCCAAGTGCACTTAAAACTAGAGTACATCAAAGTGTCCTGTAAAATAATCAACAAATATTAACAGAATGGTAGCAATTCATGATGGCTGTGACATTTCTACATGCACTTCGAAAGAGAAAACAAGCCACAAATTTTTATCTCAACAGAAATAAGATGTTGGGTAAAAAGTGTTTTCTAAATATATAATTGATTTCTGTGAAACCTAAGTATAATAATATGATTAAAAGTATATATAAATTCAACCCCAGAATGATTGGTACCTTTCATGAAATTAAGCAAAACTTTTAATAGATGATATAAATGAATATGTAATTATTTCTTTTTAAACCAATTTTGCAAGTTTTTATTATGACCCTGATTATGCTGAATGACATATTTACCTCTTTGTGTATTTTTATATTACCTGACTTGTCAATAACCAGTTTTTATTTCCAGAGTTAGATTAATCAGCTCAGTTAGTATAAAAATAAAACCATTGTTTGGGCAGTGGTGGGCAGTGGTTAAGGCTCTGGGCTGCTTATTAGAAAGTCATGAGTTCAAGCCCCAGCATGTTATATAGTGGTTAGCACGCTCGCCTCACGCCTCCAGGGTCGGGGGTTCGATTCCCATGGCCCTGTGTGTGTGGAGTTTGCATGTTCTCCCCGTGCTGCGGGGGTTTCCTCCAGGTACTCCGGTTTCCTCCCCAGTCCAAAGACATGTATGGAAGGCTGACTGGCATGTCCAAAGTGTCCGTAGTGTATGAATGGGTGTGCGAGTGTGTATGTGATTGCCCTGCGATGGATTGGCACCCTGTCCAGGGTGTCCCCCTCCTTGTGCCCCATGCTCCATGGGATAGGCTCCAGGCTCCCCATGACCCTATAGGATAAGCTGGATGGATACATGGATGAACTTTTTCCACCTCAGGTCATTCTTAGGCCAAATCAGCACAAGCACAGACATTTTCACTTTCACTCATTACTGTGACTTAACCTTAGACATTAGTTACATATGAGATGATTAATGCAATTACTGAGTCAAACATTTCCTACATGAGCATGCACTGGTTAAATGCTGATTTAAACACTCCACTACTGGGAGACACAGGACATTCCTAACTTAGTACATACTTATACCATTTCCTTAGAAATTTAATTAGAAAATACTCTATATCGTCCAGCAAATACTACCTACTACATTATTCCAATAAGCAGTCACAGAGGGTACAAAACACAGTGAAGTGAAACAAAACACTGTTAGCAGGAGTGTCAACAGGATTAAATGAGACTGGTAGCAAGCAGCAACACCTGATGGAGTAGAACCAATGACTATGGGAAATCCTTTTGGGTTAATGGGAGACAGAAAATGATCAAGAAATTCCTTATATGAGAATTAATTAACCATCTGACTAACAGAATGTTGTTGTTGTTTTTTTTAATCAAACCAAGTCTGGAAAATATTGATTTATTCTTGTATAGAATATTACAATTATTCCCAGTTAACTGCTTGTAAGGTGAGCAACTGTGCTTGTATATCAGTGACCAAGCCAGAGGAAAAGTATGCCTGTGAAAAGCAGATCGTGTTGCTGGTCATTTATTTATTTTTTTTTATAATAATTATAATTTTTGTAAATAATTACACATCAGAAGGAAGTCAAGGCCACCAAACTGAGAAAACGCGTTATTGGGAATAAAGTTCCATAAAGACAATGTGTTCATCATTGATGAATGAACAGTTGTCCAGCTAATAAAATGACGTTGCCGTGACGTCATTGCGTAGCAACATTTCCTGATTACTAACGTTTTGTCATAGCAACATAACTACATACATTGTGACAAGGAGACAATTTAAAGTCCTAGAAATGTGTGACTGAAAGTTGAGGAATGCTTAAAACAATAATAATAACAACAACAGCAATAATAATAATTTGTTCCTATTTCTTTAACCGACGCTCCCATAATGCACTGCGGTACAGCGCTGTGCACGTGTGTTTGATACGGGAGTCTGAAAACGGAGGAAAATGGAAAACGGGTTGATGAATGAAGTAGATGAGGAGTATAAACTGTTTCTGGCTCTACACACTGCTGCTCTGAAGGCGGCTCGGATTCCGCCGTTGTACTGGAAAAGTCTGCATTATAAACTAAAACATGAGGTAAAAACAACAATAACAACACAGCTAAAGCTATATACCGGTGTGCGCGAGACAGTGAAGTTACCGTGAACAGACAGTATAATAAACACGACGGTTCTCATGAATCATGTTTGAATGAAGTGTGTTAAGATTTCGAGCTGTAATAATAACACACTGTGACAGAACTGTGTGTTTGTGCTGTAGGTGTTTGATGCCGGAGAGGTGTTTGGTATCATGCGCGTGGAACCGGAAGCTGAGGAAGAAACTTCCAACCCTGGTCGTGAAGATTCGTATCAAGTGATTATAACTCGAGAAAGTGGCCTGCAAGCTTCTGATCCAACCAGGTGAGGGCGCTAAAGCCTCATTTCAGAGCCACCTTTCAACCGGATTACAGCAGCTCGGACAGTAGTTCCGGTTTATATCAATGCGATATCGTAACTATAGCAACAGCGAGTTCACAGGAGCTTGTATTGAAGGGAAAGTTGGGGTGGAAGTGTGTGGTTTAAAATACTTTACTCTGATTGGTCAGGTTGCATAAACATCTCTTTCTGTGTGTGTGTGAGAGAGAGCGAGAGAGATTTATTTACACATATGTTCATAACATCTGAGTTTCAAACCACATTTAGATTTTCAATGGAACGGTTTCATTATTACCCTTTGATATATACATAACTTTCCTGATGATCTTATTATTTAAACAGTGGGGAGGTGTGTATAGTCTGGAGCACAGTCGTACGCATAGCCTTTCAAAGTATACGCCATTTGACACGTACGCGTACACAGGCGGTCGACGCATGCGCATTACGACAATTTGCACTACCCCTCCTGGCCTAAAAGAGTCAGTACAGAACAGTAAATCAGGTCTGTTGGTGTGAAGGACGACAACGAAGAAGAATTGCAACACCATGAAGAACAATGCTTGGGCAATCTCTCGCCACGATTAGCACTCATATACAAATCCTTATACTCTTTAAGGACAGAATTATACAAATGCAGGTACTTCCTAACCTGCACTCGTTTTCGTCTCTTCTGTTTTTTTCTTCAACTACCTTGAGAATCAACGGCCCTGGCTCACTGTTGCCACCTTGTGGAACAACAAAATAGTACAAAAGTATTAAATGCGCATGTTAGAAAAATCTGGCTGACTCTACTGATGCCGCAATTTGCATTATGCGTAAAAAGTGAAGCATACTTTCCGCTTAACTCTTAAAGGGGCAAAATCCACCTCCTAATCTTTTTGAAAAATGCAACTTAAATCTGTAGGTGTGTGTGTATGTGGTGGAAAATTACCTTCTGAAGACAAATAAAAGTTAAACTCACAGAGACACAGAGGCACACAATACTTTCCCCACTGAAAGTATTGGAACAGATAGTCTTAAAGTAAATAACACTTAATATTTGTTTGTAGAAGTTGGATGTATGGATTCATATCCGTTGCTTGCAATAGCTGCATGTTAAGAATTTGAGATTGCAGCTGTTCCTCTCCGTGCCTACCTGAACAAAGATGCATCTGGGAAGAACACACACACTCAAGATTTGTATGCACATTCTTCAGTTTAACAAAAGGAGAGCGGAGTACTTAAACAGGTGAAAGCTAGAGAGGAACAGATGCAGAAAGGATAGAGAGGAACAGACGCAGTAAAGCCAGAGAGGAACAGGTGCAGAAAAGCTAGGGAGAAACATGCAGATAACAATTGTAAGGCACAGAAGATGCCCTGACAATTTGATGGATCTAGAATGTTTTTGAAAGAGAGAGGGGGAAAATATTGCCAGGTCAAGATGTTCCACACTGATAGACCTTTACCCAAAAAGACTAAGTGGTGTAATATAATAAAAAGGTGCTTCAACAGAGTATTAGTTTAGGGGTGTGCAAACTTATGCAGACAGGTTATTGTGACTTTTTTTTTTTAGTTTTCCTATTTCTCCCTAAAATGTTTGATTGTTTTTAATGTGTATACGTTATAATTTCACATTAAGGGTGTAAAAAGTTCTGACATGATTTATCTTGGTTAAATTATTATTATTATTATTATTATTATTATTATTATTATTATTATTATTTTTAACCTCACAAAAACCTGCCGTTTTAACAGGGGTATGTAGACTTTTTATATCCATTGAACATAACATTCTTGATGACCTTTTGACCTAGACCTGTCACATTTTGCAGTTACAAAAGCCACATACTATTAAATACATGCCCTAATCTGCTTATGGAAGAAATACTGCTAAATTACTGCTACATTTGCTACAATGTAGCAGTAATGCTACATTAAATGATGATCATTTTACACTCGGAAATGAGTTACCACTTTGATTACCGGCCTCATCCACGTCAGGTAACATTCTCACACGCTAGATAAAATACATGCCTTATTGTCATCTCTTTACTCGATTGGTCACTCACTAATCATGCTAACATCGGTGGAGAAATAATCTCTTGATGGTGATGATGACAGCACAGGAGCATCACAAACATTTTGACAGCTGATATCTGATTACAATCTGAGCAAATTGATTAAACCATGGGGTGCATTATGTGAGGAAATAACGCTTAGCTAGCAAAGTTTTAGACCTGTTTAGGACAGACCGACTGTTATGAGGCAAAAAAGCAAGCAAAGATTAAAAACCGTCCTAAATAAAAAAAAATGTATCTGGCAAGTTTTCCTGACAGCCACACATATCTCCTACATGACTTCATGGGAAAATTCAGTGCGCTTTTCCCAAATGATTTCGGGACATTAATCATTCTGATGCACTGTATGAATGAATGAATGAATGAATGGATCGGGCTGGTGATGAGTGGTAAACTATGATGTACCTGTGGTGCAGTGATGGGTTGCTCCTTGTCTGTTTCCCTTGCAGTGTGTACCTGGTGGATCATGCGTGGACGTATCGGGTGGAAAGTGCCAGGCAGCAGCTTATAGAGGTTCCTGGACTGTTGATCCGAATGGCCAGTCTGATGGGACTTCCTTTCCACGGCGAGGCTCCCAATCCAGACATCGTGGACCTGGTCCTGGACAACATGTGGAAGTTTAATCAGACCTACCAGCTGTCTCAGGGGGTACGACATGTTCCAAATTTGAGGGATAAACTAGAAAACAAAACACCTTTTCTACAATTTATAGTACATATTCAGTGTTTCAAAATGTTTCACATGATATTTGTCACAAAATCCCAAAATGCAAGTAATATAGTACAAACCCCGGAGACCAATGTCGTATAATCCATCAGTTTCTGTCTCAACGTTATTAAAAATTATGAAGAGCTATGAATGTTTTACATAGTGATAATTCATGTTAAAGGGATTCAGTACTAAATAACAGAGACGGTAAATCAGATAGTTACTAAAATATACATATATATACCTTGCAGTCAGCTAGCTAGCTTTGAATTCCACCCCAAAATGTCTTGGTTATTAATTTATTTTTGTAATATTCTTATTGTGTCAATTTTATTAATATTACTAGTGTTAAAGTTAACAGTGTAATTTGGGTAAAACTAATATTTCTGTGAAAATGTAACAATAGTGGGAGCAAGTACAGCGGTAAACTTCAAATCTGATGTTCAGAGTGAATTGATGTCTCTAAACGTCATCTAAGGGGAAACCCATAGGTTTAGCTCGAAATATAGTACGGGAATTTCTAGGGAATTATAACAGTCAGTGTTTTATGACTGATCAACTTAATCGCCCAGCGATAAGTTGGCATGGGTGTAGCTGTTAATTCTAGAAGGGTTGTTACTACCATTGGTCACCGAGAATAATATCCTATAAAAGTATAGTGAGTGGTTGCTGAAGGGGGTTTCCAGGTTACGCTGGTTTGCTGTAGGTCTGGTCACGTCTTGGGGGACGACTTGGGAAGCCAATCAAGGATGGTGAATGGAGTAATGAGTGGACCAGGTGGTGTCTCGCATACAGATTTCAGAAGAGCACTTAATTCAACAACATGGTTATGGCAGAGTAAAGACTTGTGGAATGAAACTCAAAGAAACTCTCAAAGAAAATGAAAGCTGCAAGCAGCATTTTCGGGGGCCAAGCACCCAGACTCGGTGAGCCGCGCATTCTCAGATGTACTACAATTGTTGCATAAGCAGTCATTGCTGAGATAAGCCTCACTTCCTTTTTGGCGGCTTTGCCAGATTCGTTGACCCATTATGGGCAAACTGTTTGGAGCATGCAAAATTCTTTTAATAACTTTTGTGAGGCTTACTCTGAAGATGACGTGTGCCAAATCTGTTGATTTAACAAAATTTTTAGTAGGAGAAGCAAAAAAAACCCTGTAGTTTTTGCATAACTGCAAGATGGCGGAAAATGTAAATAGGAGGAAATTGACGTCATAGGGTACATTTAACTTGTCTCAACCCACGGATGCCTGGCTTTTAAATTTTGGATACACGGTTCAAGTTATGGCCATAAACGTACTTCCAAATTTGGCCAAGATTTGACCCGATTGACACGCTAGAGAGTTGGTAGCACTAGGCCCAAATTTGGTCAGAATGTTCCTTCAACCCTCCTCAATCAGTGTACCAAATTTCACAACTTTTTACCAGACTTTTCTATGGGCTGCCATAGACACCTTAGCCAGAAGAATAAGAAAAGATATAATAACAGGATAACAAAAACGATAGAATAGAATAACAGTAGGGTGCCTACACACCTTCGGTGCTTGACCCCCCCAAATAAAATAAAATGAAAGCAGTGAGGCTAGACGAGGATGGACCAGGCTAGACATGACTCTTCACGTCATGGGTTTTTAACACTTTCTGATTGACCAAACCCCAATGAGATTGTAACCAATCAGATATCGTCTTTGGTTCGGGGTGTAACTGCATTATCCTCCGCTCTTTCTCAGTAAAATTGTAGGCAGGATTGTTTATAATGAGAATATAATGCAAGTTATCAACATGTACTATACACCAGCATTCTGGAAACGCAAAATCCAACCCATACATCGTAAACATGATGTGAATAATGAGATGAATAATGTATTATTTCTGTTTCCATTGGGGAGTTCAGAGGTCTCATTCCAAGCGGAGTCTGCTCCAGCCGTCCCCCTTTGTGAAATTCCCCCTTCCCCCGTGTTAAATCACAGGATTTAATGGTGTCTTTTACAAGTGAGAAACCGGAAGGGTGGACCTCATGATCTTCACTCGGCTGTTAGTCAAGTTGAGGGACATGGGGTTCTTGACGCTGCGGGATTAATCTCAAGGTTTGCTTTCATGAGTCTGGCTCTATTGTGTGACAGTTAGTCTAATCCTCATCTGCATAGCTTCATCTTTAAGTTAGACTTTGTGGCGACATCTCGACAGGATCTTTATGGCCCAAATGGTGCCTTGGTGTGGATCTGGGGTCTTTCATGTAATCCTGTTTATTGCTCTGTCTCACAGATAGAGACCCATCACTGCCTGGTTTGCTCTGAGGTCATGTTCAGGTATTCCAGTTGTAATTATGTTAAGCGCTTTGGGGTATTGAGGGGATTCAGAAAGGAATCTGTTATAGGTCAATAATCAACAACTGACGTAGAAAAACTCTCCAATCAAAGTGCAAAAACTTACAGAGACAACAGGTTATAGATGCCAAAAGATCAAACTTTAAGTCAAATAAAGCTGAGACCTCTGCAGATAGTCTGGATCCATACAGTCATTTTATACTGTTTATATTTTTATACTGTCCTGAAAAAGTGAACTCAACTAGGCGGGGTTTACCCCTTCTTCCTTTGGAAACAATCAGTCTATTCACCACAATTAATTCCTTCATATGCTGTTTATAATGCCGCAAGTCCTGTCAGTTCATTTAAAAAAAAAAAAAAAGGTTTTATGTTGCAAGTTTACTCTTTCATCATAATCATTTGTCCAAATGCTGTCTTTGGCCTCTGCATTGTTCTGTTTCAACATCCTTAGCCCTTTACATTGTTAACATTAACTTTTTAACTTGGGCCAAGTCAGCCTTAGAGCTTCACCAGCACAGACATTTCCCACTATTTCACTTTTATGAACATTACTGTGGCATAATCTTATCCACTGGTTACATATGAGTTGGTTAATGCATTTATTGAGTCTAACAGTTCCTACATGAGCATGCACGTAATATGTCTAAATACTGGTTCATTATGTTTAAACATGAGGTTAAATACTGATTTATTAGTTTTTAATCACGAGGTTAAATACTGATGTAAACGCTCCTCTACTGGATGATGCAGGACATTTCTAACTCAGTACATACTTGTACCATTTACTCGATTAGAAAATACTCTATACAACGCAGTGGTATGATGAAGCGGTTCTACTGTAACTTTACTATTGCTAAAACTTCTTCAGCCATATAAGTGATCAGATGATTTTATTAAATCTGTTTCTTTGGACTGTGCATCAAGTCTCTGGGTGAGTTGGTGCTACAGAAATGATGTTCTAGAAGATTAATCAATACTTCTTCTGTCCAATCAGAATCAAGGCTTAAACAGCGCTGTGGTATAAATGGATCATAATGTGAAATCTAATTGTGATTGCATCCTTGATTTCTGTAACAGTTTATTAATAGAGTAGGTGTGTGTGTGTGTGTTTTGCAGTCTGCAGAGGAGAAGGTGCCTGTCTGGTACATAATGGATGAGTTTGGTTCCCGTGTGCAGCACTCGTCTCAGCCGTCCTGTTGTATGGCTCCTCTGTTCTACGTTCCTCAACAGATCGCATATTCTGTGCTCTGGCCTCTGCAGGATCTGGAGAATGGAGGTACACACACACACACACACACACACACTCACACATGCTGTTTCTCTCTCACCCACAGACACACTTTTCTTTGTTTTCTGGTTATGGAACAGTGGTCATTAATCTTTCAAAAAGCCTGTTTCCGGTCCCTTTTTTCTCCTTGTGGACTCTGTGTTATTATAGTAAATAAATAAATAGATAGATAAATACCTTAGGTCTAGGTGTCATAGGTGTGACACACTAGAGCTGCAGTTAATGGCTGAATCATGATTATTGTAATTATTCATCCAGTTCAGGAATGGAAAACTAAAAATGGGTTAAAACCCAAATGGTCTGGGCTTCGAGGATTGAAGGCTCCTTTTAAAGAAAACACGAAGAAGACTTTTCTTTCAAATTGTACAGGTATATAATAAACCTGTATTAAATATATAAAACATGCCTGCTGCTGCGTGGGGTGTTTTCATACAGTAGTCAAAAATGTCAACCAACCTTTAGCAAAGATTGTATAGAAATGATAGAAACAATCCAAACCCAGAGCCAGTGCTGAATATGATTTTTAAGTGCTCATTATAAATGCCTAGGTTAAAACATCAGTCATTTTGTGAGTCACTCTGTGTGTCCAGATCATTTCCGCAGCAGTCATTTGTGTGTCTGATACCAGTTCCGCAACTCGCGTGCCTGCAGCCCGTAGAACACAGACGATTGGTGACTTTCTGCAGTCAAATTGCTTTCTAACTGCATTCAACATCGGTGATTAGATAATTATATTATGGTGAGTCAAATGGAAACTAAAAGTGCGTGACGCAGCCCGTTTTATTCTCTTCCTCCAGTAAGTCAGAGTCTAATTACTTTCTCACCGAGGCCCTGTTCAAAACAGTCTTGATGACTCATCGTAATCGAACGCTCAGACCCCTTTCAGAGGCCGTCTGGGAATGCATATAGCCTTTTGTATATCACATTTGTAGAGTGAGCGCAAAGGTATCTCGATGTTTCCTGCAACAAAAGACCAACTGCCTCATTGCCCTAGCTGGAAGATACGTAATCGTTACGAGATCATTTGGAAATGGAGCCGAACAGTAGAGCTCTCCGCTACAAGGCTAACGGATAAACACGATGCTAGAACACCGGAGACGATTTTAATTGCTTCATTTGTCGTCTCGTCTCTCATTCATTTATAAGTTTTCTTAGCAGACTATGCGTTAAAAAACTTTTGAAGCAGTTCGTACAAGTACATGAGATGATTGAATGATTCAACGTGTGTGTGTGTGTGTGTCGTAAGCTCTTCAGGAGACCCATCCTCCCTACCCTAAAGTTGAATGATTAGTGCTTCTTGATCTTTCATGAAAGTAAGAGGATTTGGTTTCTCGATCTCCTCCAGATGAGGTGACGAGGGATTACTGTTACGGGGAGCCTGATTCACTGGTGAGGAAGTGTCGACTGTTACCATGGTTACCTGCTGACCTGGAAGGAGTGAGCGATGAGACTGTAGAGCCTGCTGACATTTATTATGAGGTTTGTCTACTTATCTAATCGTAACCTGATTACGGGAAACTTGTTGATATGGTGAAGCTCTCTGGAAGGAGTCTCCAGTATCTCGTATTGTCATTATTCGAGTTTACTCGAACAGTTTCCAAAACAATAAGGTTAAAATCTCAGAGACACAAATCCCTCAGAGGCTCATGATTCTCAAAAAGTTTCTCTGCTCAGCAGCCGTAACCAGTTTCTTGCCAGATGCTTGTTAAAACATGTCCAGCACAACGTTATACGGAACGTTATACGAGCATTCATTCAACATTTCCTATTTCCTCAAAAGAGCAACTGAGTGCATAAGGACCGAGTCTGTTAAACAAGTTTATTACATAATACAAGGAAATAAGGAAGACGCAAAAAAAAAAGTAAGTAAAACGTGGATTTTTTTTTTTTTTTTTTTTTTTTTTTTTTTTTTTTTTTTTAAACACAGTAGGTTAAACGGACCTGAAAGTGAGCATAGGATGCATGTATAATTGTACTGGAGACAGATGGAAATAGTGTCTCGCTAACACAGTATGCGTCTCAGATTCTAGATTCTTCCCTAATTTAGGAGGCTCACCATATGGCACCAGCCCTGCAGTGTTTAATGACAGAATGACACAACAATAGTGTTTAGTTGCAGAGTCCCCTGCTGGGCACTCATGCGAGCACTTAAACACCAGACGTCATGACTTCAGGAGCTCCAGGAAACGTGATAAGGAGAAGAACGCCAAAGAGCAAAGTGATGTGATTAAAGCGAAATCCTGCACGGGCGGTGTATATTCCAGCGTCCTGATCTTGCCTTTAAAAACTCCTGGATCATTCCTTGTAAAATACAGAAAGACATGCATGATAGGTGATCATTCAGCACATGCAGCTTTCTACTCTGTCAGGAGGATTGAAAGTGTTGTTCGGTCCCTCGTCAGATCAAGACTTGACCTCTGACACTCGCTCTTGGCTGAACTTCTGATCATAAGAGATGAAAGCACTATTCACAGATATGAAGAGTCGGTGTAAGTCATCAAATTCATTTTACAGGTGTATGTTATTGTTTAATGATCATAGATTAGACATGAGAGCACCATTTACATGCACACATATATATACATTTATATAACCCCAAGCGTCCCGCCAAAGGTATGTCCCATAAGAGATTTCACATGATGGCACTATTCACACAAACACACACACTGAAATAAGTCATTGGTTCACTGTTGGACCCTTGAACAAGGCCCTAAACCCTCAACTGCTCAGATGTATAAATTAAATACATGTAAGTCGCTCTGGATAAGGGCGTTTGCCAAATGCCGTAAATGTAAATGTCATACCCTTAACTATAATAAAAGCACTTATTTACTTATATATATGCACAGACTCTTGTTTCTGGTTGTGCCTTAACCTTATGTCTTTAAACTCCGGTGAGACTCAATTATCGTGACGATATTAATCTATATCTATATCAACACCTTCTAGCTAATCAGATTCAATAATTCAACTCTGACGTAAATATAATTCATATAACAATAATAATGTTATCTTTATTATAGATCATATTTTAATGGTGATTTTTTTATGACATTATCTTTATGCCTCTCGTTTCTTTAATGTCTTTTTATTTTAGACCATTTTACAGGAGAACAAAGAGAAGCTCCCAGTAGAAATCCAAGCCTACAGAGTGCCTGATGGGAAAGTACTAAAGTGGGTAATATTTCCATACTCTCAACTGTCACTACTGTATGCGTATTGTGCTTGCTTTTTTGAGATGTGTTGTATATGAAAAACACAAGAAATAAACACGAGGGAGACCGAGGATTAGTAGTAAGTAACTTTATTGGGAATTCACAGGACTGACTGGGCTGAGGAAAACGGAAGGTAAAGGTGAGGAGGGGTACATCCTGGGGACGTGGGATAGCCAGCTGAGGCATACGGGGGAGAGTACTCAGGACCGGTAGGTGAGAAAGTGGGAGAGTGATCAGAGCCCAGGGCAGAGAAGGCCATGTCATCATCGGTCTGATAGGGAAAGTCAGGCAGAGGGTCTGTCTGTGTAGAGGTGTCGACACACACATTTGCTGGGCGGATTCTATATCTGAGAGGTGGGGGGAACCCTGCATGTCCAGAGGGGGTGCGAAGAACTTCAAGTATCATAGTGTTGTCAGCATTGAGAGCCGCAAGCTGACAGCGAGTGTTCAGATCCAAATCCAGCCTCTCCAGTAAAGGAGATAAGAACAAGTGACGGGCACCTAGGACACAACACTTTAAGAATAAATTTAAGATTAACACTAAGATCTATTTATTATTTTTATAATCGGTCTATTATTCGATTCACAATGAAACCTAGGAACTGGGGAGTACAGACAGAGAGACACACACACACAGAGGAATGCAGACACACACACACACACACACACAGAGGACTATGCAGCCACACATGGAAGGAATGCAGAATATTATGAGGATTATAATGGATATAATAAGGATAATAAAAGGAGTATAAGGATTATAAGGATATTATAAGGTATAGAGTAAAGTAAAGGGGGGTAAAATACTTGCAAGCATTATAAACAGAAATGAAGAATAAATATGAAAGAAACTTACTCATAATGTGTGTGAAGGTGTGGAGAATCCTCTTCTCACGATAAACCAGTCAGGAGTGACACAGACAAAGGTCAGGTTATCATAAGGATGAAATGAGACGGGCCAATTTTAAGGGTATTGGGTATTGGGAAACAGTCAGTCTATTTGTCAGAGAGTCAATCTAATTAGATGATTACACATATACTTTATTACCGTAATGCACACTCATGTCTAGACTGGTATTTTGTTTTCGTGACGTGTTCGGAACAGTTTGTTCATTGATGCATTTTAATAAGATTCTACTAATTAATGCAGTTTCTTTCAGGTCTTAGTAGTGTCCTAACCTTTTATAAGTAGAAAATCAATTGTCCATAATTTTCCAGATATTTTACCCTAAGGGTATGACCACAAAACCTCTCTTCACTAGTCCACTTTGCTCTTTTCCCTGTAGATATAGATATAATGTGTTGACGCTTTTTACAATGATGAGGTGTTTGTGTGTGTGTGTAAAACAGGGTCTACACAGAGATGAAGCAAGTTTCGGACCATCTGAAACATCCACAGTTCCACTTCACCGAACTTGAGGATGAAGCCGATGTTCTATGGATGTATTCTCACATCCGTGATTATAAGTATGTGTGTCAATTAGATATACAATATATATAATAATATAGTTGGAGGAAAAGTTAATGTATACCCACTCGGTTCATCCTCATGACTGAGTGAAGACAAATACTAGGAAAATTTGTTTTCTTGTTTGTTTGTTTTTTTAACGACGCATTGTTTTGCCGTTAGGAAACTGAGTGAGGAGCGACCTCACGTCCTGCTGAACCAGTTCCCCTGTGAGACAATCTTAACCACAAAGGACTGCCTGGCATCAGTGGCCCAGAGGGCAAGGCAAGGAGGACATGCGCCACTGTGGCTTCCCACGACCTTTAATCTTCAGACAGAGCTCCCCCAGTTTATCAAACATTACCTGCAGAGGCAGGAGAGGTCAGCTGTCTGGTTGTATTTAATACTGACTCATCAGGACCAGACTTCCAGCTTCAAATGTGTGAGAAGTGTATTTGTTCTCTGTTGGTTTCTCAGAGGAGAAGATAATCACTGGATCTGTAAGCCCTGGAATCTGGCCAGAGGTTTGGATACACACATCACTAACAACCTTGACTACATCATTCGACAGAGGGAAAGCACCCCGAAGGTATGCATGTTTGCAGTGTTTAAAAGTAAATAAATAAATAAAAATAAAACGTGAATTCTTAGTCCTAATGATCCACTATCCAAGTAATAAATAGTTAGCAGTGGTCCTGGGATGGTCAGTGGAGGTGTCGTATAAATCCTACAAGAAATGTACAGTTGTACTCCGATCTTGCAGCAAATGGAAAAGACAGCATTTGGATTAGGAAACGATTTTTTTGGATTTGGAAATGTTTAAATATAAAGAGCCTTTTTGTTATTATCGATTTTATTATATTATACTTTATAATGTATGTTACAGAGATATACCTGGTCCATTCACATCATATGTTTGTAGGTCAAAGTTCATCACAGTTGTTATGTATATGTCAAAGTTTAATGATGAAATGCTTCACTTGAAAATCTTAATGTGTTTTGAAACCCAGACATGAAAACATATGAGTAAGGGAATGTGCCCCCACCCCCCCCACACACACTTACACACCCAAACATATAGACAAACACCCATCCCTCCCACACCACACACACACACCCTAAGAAAAAGAAATCTGACCCATCTGTCAACGAATGATGAAACTGACTGGTGCATATCCACCGGGCTAACCATCATCCGTGCAGTGACGGGAAAACTGTTGGACAGAATTATCGATCAAGACAACTGCCATGGCTGCACGACTAATCACCCGAGTCGACTCCAACACACGTGCTTGTTCGATCCGGGCGGTTACGATCTGCACACGAATGCGTGGGGCAGCTGTGGATCAGGTGGTAGAGCGGGTTGTCCACTAATTGTAGGGTTGGCGGTTCGATTCCCGGCCCACATGACTCCACATGCCGAAGTGTCCTTGGGCAAGACACTGAACCCCAAGTTGCTCCCGATGGCAAGTTAGCGCCTTGCATGGCAGCTCTGCTACCACTGGTGTGAGTGAGTGTGTGAATGAGTGAATGAGACACAGTGTAAAGCGCTTTGGATAAAAGTGCTATATAACTGCACCATTTACCACACAAACACCTACAGATTGGTGAAAAAACAGTTTAAATGATGGTGGTTGAAATACACAGTGGCTAGAGGTCTGAAATTGTATGGTCAAACACACTCCATCCCTGGAAAAAGGTATTCAAGGTACCGCTGTTAGGATTTGTGACCTCTATATTCCGAGAGGAGCCCTTAGAGAACCGTTAGGATTTGTGAATTTATATCCCAGGATGAGCCCCCAGGGAACTGTTAGATTTTGAGAATCGATATCCCAGTACAAGCCCCCAGAAAACTGTTAGGATTTGTGAATTTATATCCCGGGACGAGCCCCCAGAGAACCGTCAGGATTTGAGAATCTATATCCTGAGACGAGCCCCCAGAAAACCGTTAGGATTTGAGAATCGATATCCCGGTACGAGCCCCCAGAGAACCGTTATGATTGGAAAATAGATCATCTCAGGGTTGTGATGTTAGGAGAAGAGAGAGAGCATACACGAGAAAGACGATGGCCTCGCCCTACCACACACTTCCCACACCAAACGACACACAGGCACACAAAGTTCAAATAGCAGTATATCTCATTTATTCCTAGAAAGGCAGAGTATACATCACGCCTGACACACAACAGAGAATGGCTTAACTATTGATTGGCTAGGTAGAAGGGGATATTTGTATGAAACAGGAAGGTATAAAATGTGTGCAAATGGTTTTCGTTGAGATAAAGGAATGCACAAGTGTTGGAATGCACAGGTGTTCACAGTAAACTCATGAGTCACTGAAGCCACCATCTGCTACTGGCAATATGAGGCTCACATCAAAACTGTTCTGAACGAGGTTAAAGAAAACTAATCATGTGTTATGCATTGTAACCTGTGTAACAGATATGTGTGTTTTTAAAATTGCTTAGAAAGGAAATTGTTGATGTCGCTAAAATCTTTGATTGCCTGATTGAAAATTGAATGCATAAAAATGTAAACCTTGCTTACGTCATAAGGGTTCTGAGATTTCAAAAAGATCTTAATCTGTCTTAATCTATATTAGTGATCGTTCTTGTCTTGACACTCCAAAATGCGTGAACGATTGATGAAGGATATATATTGTACGCCGTCAAACCCTGAGTCGTATGGTGGCGTTGAGAGTTTGCAAAGAGCTATTGTCGAAAAAATAGTTAAGAGAGTTAATAAATAAAAAACTGAATAAAAAATTAAATAAGAAACGCCATCGGGATTCGAACGAATTCAACAGAAAGGATGAAATGATGTTAACATACCTGTCTCTGACAGGTTCTCTGTATCCCATGGCAGCTCTTTTTCTTTTTTTTTTTTTTTTTTTTCTTTTCTTTCAATACTAGAATTTCTAAGTGTGTGTGTGTGTGTTTGTGTGTCTCAGGTGGTGTGTAAGTACCTGGAGGACCCCGTGTTGTTTGCCCGAGAGGAGGTTGGTCTGGTGAAGTTTGACATCCGTTACATGGTGCTGCTGCGCTCAGTGCAGCCTCTGAGACTCTACGCTTACAACGTCTTCTGGCTCCGTTTCGCCAACAGGTCACACACACACTCGTCTGCTCGGTCTCAGCAGTGCTGTTAGATTCTCAGTTCCGATTGTTCAGAAGCTGTGATGTATGTCTTGTAACAGCAGCTCTGGGTATAATTCAAATGACGGGTTTATATTAACACAGGCATTCTGATGCATTATCGTTTCTATAGAAGCAGCTGTGGTGGAAATTCACCCTTTCGAGAAGTTACTACCAACACCTGAATGTGTGCAAGCAAATATTTATTTCATCAAAGTATTTATTCTCGACTCCGGGTAGCCACTCCTACTTTATCTCATAGTGTTACCAAGGGTTCTCAAGTTTTGCATGAACATACATAGAGGCACACATGGATTATTCATCATCTAGAGAACGAAGCTTGCTAGGAAGCTGGGGTCAGAGTGCAGGGTCAGCCATAATATGGCGCCCCTGGAGCAAATGAGGTTAAGTGCCTTTCTCAAGGCCCCAGCTCTGGCAGCTGTGGTGGTGCTGGGGCTTCATCTCCCGTCCTTCTAATCAGTAACCCAGAGCTTTACTGTTGAGCCGCCACTGCCCCACAACATCATGGTCTTCCTTCACATGATAGTTGTTTTTTCTCTCTTATCTGTTGAAAAAAGGGAGGCCGAAACTGCAAGGGTTGCCAATTCCTCTATCGCTATATCTCTGCTGTGTGATAACAGTATAAAGCAAGTCTGTTGCCAGACTAACACACACACATATCCTTGGGAATTAGCACGAACACAGCATTTGAACAGATACACAAGTTTATAAAAATCACCAGCTTACACGGGGTATGGCAAAAGCGTCACGTAATCTAAACCTAAAAATAATACACAGATCTAAAAAAAAAAAATAAACATATTATTTAACAAAGAAAAAAAAGAATCATATTTTTATGGTAAAGCTTTCTGTAAGGAGTCGTTTATGTAACATTTTGGAAGGAGTCTCTGGTGTTAGTGCTTTGTAACAAAGAGAGACAAACATTCATTTTTACACCATAGGAAACTCAAATATGGATGACTTTGCAGTTTCTTTGTAGCATGCCAAGCTGCAGTTTTCTGTCTTCCTAAGTTAAAAAGAAAGTTTCACCGACATTCCACAATTTTAAACATGACTACAAATGGATACTGTGGTATGTGATGAAGTAGCTTGTGATGTGCTGTTATTGGAAAATAAATCACCTTTAGGAAGGTAACGGTCCACTCTATTGTAATTTTCATTATTTTCCTATAACAGCACGTCGCTAAGTGTTTTATTCCTTACTTTTTTTGCCATCCAGTTGTTTTGGATGTGTACGCTAATATATTTTTTCGTGATGAGTTTCTGCTAGCATGTGAAAAATTATCCTGATTTCTTCTGGTTTTGTATATAGCTCATTCTAAATAGTTTTAAATCTTTGAACGAAATACATCATAATACGAAGGCAACCTGAGTAAACACACAATACAGTTTAATATATATATATATAATATATTTTATTGGAGAAAAAAAAAATTTATCCAACACCTATCAACAATGTGAAAAACTAATTGCCCCCTTAAACTTAAAATCTGGTTGTGTCACCTTTTAGCAGCAATAACTACAACCAAACACTTCCGATAACTGGAGATCAGTCTTTCACTTACTTCTAGGACTAGGACTTACTCCTACGCTTTGGATCGTTGTCTTGCTACGTAATCCAGCTGCGCTCGAGTTTCAGTTTACAGACTGAAGACCGGACGGACATTCTCCTTTAGGATTTTCTGGTAGAGAGCAGCATATCCAACCAAAAATGACACACACACACACATCCAACCAAAAATGACACACACACACACACATCCAACCAAAAATGACACACACACACACATCCAACCAAAAATGACACACACACACACATCCAACCAAAAATGACACACACACACACATCCAACCAAAAATGACACACACACATCCAACCAAAAATGACACACACACACACACATCCAACCAAAAATGACACACACACACACACACACATCCAACCAAAAATGACACACACACACACACACACATCCAACCAAAAATGACACACACACACACACACACATCCAACCAAAAATGACACACACACACACACACATCCAACCAAAAATGACACACACACACACACACATCCAACCAAAAATGACACACACACACACACACATCCAACCAAAAATGACACACACACACACACACATCCAACCAAAAATGACACACACACACACACACATCCAACCAAAAATGACACACACACACACACACATCCAACCAAAAATGACACACACACACACACACATCCAACCAAAAATGACACACACACACACATCCAACCAAAAATGACACACACACACACACACATCCAACCAAAAATGACACACACACACACACATCCAACCAAAAATGACACACACACACACACATCCAACCAAAAATGACACACACACACACACATCCAACCAAAAATGACACACACACACACACACACACACATCCAACCAAAAATGACACACACACACACACACACACACATCCAACCAAAAATGACACACACACACACACATCCAACCAAAAATGACACACACACACACACATCCAACCAAAAATGACACACACACACACACACACATCCAACCAAAAATGACACACACACACACATCCAACCAAAAATGACACACACCCAACCAAAAATGACACACACACACACACACACACATCCAACCAAAAATGACACACACACACACACATCCAACCAAAAATGACACACACACACACATCCAACCAAAAATGACACACACCCAACCAAAAATGACACACACACACACACACACACACACACACACATCCAACCAAAAATGACACACACACACACATCCAACCAAAAATGACACACACACACACACACACACACACATCCAACCAAAAATGACACACACACACACACACACATCCAACCAAAAATGACACACACACACACACACACATCCAACCAAAAATGACACACACACACACACATCCAACCAAAAATGACACACACACACACATCCAACCAAAAATGACACACACACACACACATCCAACCAAAAATGACACACACACACATCCAACCAAAAATGACACACACACACACATCCAACCAAAAATGACACACACACACACATCCAACCAAAAATGACACACACACACACATCCAACCAAAAATGACACACACACACACACATCCAACCAAAAATGACACACACACACACACATCCAACCAAAAATGACACACACACACATCCAACCAAAAATGACACACACACACACATCCAACCAAAAATGACACACACACACACATCCAACCAAAAATGACACACACACACACATCCAACCAAAAATGACACACACACACACATCCAACCAAAAATGACACACACACACACACACACACATCCAACCAAAAATGACACACACACACACACATCCAACCAAAAATGACACACACACACACACACACACACATCCAACCAAAAATGACACACACACACACACACACACACATCCAACCAAAAATGACACACACACACACACACACACATCCAACCAAAAATGACACACACACACACACATCCAACCAAAAATGACACACATCCAGCCAAAAATCACACACACACACATCCAACCAAAAATTACACGCACACGTTCTTTCATATAGAATGTATTCATACATAGTATGGTCATGTGCATTCCACACACACACACACACACATGCACACACACATCCAACCACTTCACATCCAACCACACATCCAACCAATCACACTTAAATTCCTTTTAAATAATGTGAAAAAAGTGTGTGTGGAATGCACATGACCATACTATGTATGAATACATTCTATGTGAAAGAGTGTGTGTGTGTGTGTGTGTGTGTCAGTCATATTTTTGGTTGCATGTGTGGAATGCACCAGAACCGGATTTAAAGTTTACTACTGATATACATCATTAACTACGCCTGTCCAGATAATGACGTTGGTGATGACCTTTGCTGTACAACTCTCAGCATAATTATATTTGATGATGATGACCTTTGACCTGCCAAGATAATTATAATTGCTGATAACCTTTGACCTAGACCTGTCAAAACCAATTAGTGATATGGATGATACAAACTCTTACCTCATGCCCACGGTTAAATACGGTGGTGTCTCTTTAATGATTTGGGGCTGTTTTTGGGGCTGATTTTCAGGTATTATAGGAGAAGACTCAGAGCTGTTATCTTGGCAAAAGGGTGCCAATAATTGTTGCACACCTATATTTAACAAAGATATTTTTGATAAACCTGTGTTTTGTTTGCAATTGTTTGATGTCCATGACAGCAGAGTATTTTTGTGAAATTTTTTTAACAAAAGGTTAAACAATAAAGACAATTTTTCACAGACTCTTTTGCTCATATTTACCAAGGGTGCCAATATTACTGGAGCACAGTGTCCGATTTCTTCTATACACACTTCCATACAGAATTATTATATACTGTATTTATAAATCTGTTTGTTTTTTTGGAAGAATTCTAATGAATATATCTGATTGTTTTGGGAGGTTTTCTTTGCCTTAATATTTATTATTCCTTCGCACAAAGCTGCCAGCTCTGCAAAAACAGAAGATGATTTGTTATTCTAAATGTGCAACCTTATAAAGCTCAGTAAAGCTCTCTCTCTCTCTCTCTCTCTCTCTCACTCTTCGCTCTTTCTCTCTGCTCCTCCAGGCCGTTCTCTCTGGATCATTTTGATGATTATCAAAAGCACTACACGGTGATGAACTATGCTGAAGGTGTTCAGTTGAAACAGGTGAGAGCACAAACCCTCAGTAACTTCATGTCATCTGATTAAATCTAGCCCAAAGGGGGGAGGGGTGTGTGTGTGTGTGTGTGTGTGTGTGTGTGTGTGTGTGTGTGTGTGTGTGTGCGCGTGAAATAGTTTGTATATATTGTAACATTATTTTTGACAGGTCTAGGTCAAAGGTCAAAAAGATACATATTCTCACTCTCTATATCTAGGTCAAAGGTCATGATCATAAAAATATATATAGTTATGTTAAATCTGGATCACATCCATTCCTGACACAAATGTTACCATACATGGTACGGCCATGTGTATTACACATCCAAACAAAAATATCACACACACACACACATGCACGTACAGACAAACGCATGCATACGAACCTGTTTATAAAAGTCGAGCATCCCTCTAGGTTTTATAATACTCTGTACTTAGAACAACATGTGCGAGCTTACAACATGGCTGATGTTTGTCCTAACGCGCCGAAAAAAGCTCACCCTTTTTTGGGAAGAATAGAAAAAATGTTAGAACATGAAAAGATTCAATATTGGGTAATGTCAAATAGTGGGTAATGTCTTTTCAGACAAGATTTTCTCAATTTTAAACGTTTTGTCCTCACCGATAATGATCTTTTGTAACTCGGGTTCATAAAATGTTCCCTCAGTTTTTTCACCATCACAGTCGTGTAATTTATATACTGGGGGATCTCTCGGTATCCGTTCGGAGATTGTAAAATATTCACCCGTAAAGTTTTGCTCGTATCCTTTCTCAAACTGTCTTTTTAAACGAGAAATTCTAACGATATCACCGACTTTAAACTTGAAATTTAGTTTCTTTAATTTAGGTGATAACAGTCCGTAGAGGGTTTTAAATACTCTGAAGGAATTGGCTTCGTTGACCTCGGCGGGTTTCATTTTGATGCTGGAATGATAATTGTGATTGTACGCTTGAATCAAATCCTGAACTATGTCGATGTATTTTCTCGTGTTAAAAGCGGTAAAATATCTCCACATCCTGGTCTTTAGCGTTCTGTTGAACCTTTCACACACCGATGCTTTTTGACCCGTACCCGTAGCAAAGTGAATAATGTCATGTATTTTCATTAATGTCTGAAAATTTTTGTTGAAAAACTCCTTCCTTGATCAGTTTGTAGTTTGGGGACTCTACCTTCCTTTAGAATGGAATCAAAAGCTTTAGTTACCTCGAGTCCGGTCTTGTTTCGTAACACACGTACCCAGGCATATTTGGATAAAATATCTATACACGTGATCGCATTGTCGTTACTCTCTGACAAGTTGCTCATATCGACTAAATCAGCTTGCCATTGTTCATCGATGTTCTTCACAAAAACCTTGTTTCTTTTAAACTTTGTAGATACTGGTTTATATAGACTGTATGCATCCTGCTCTGCTAACCAGTTTTTTATTTCAGTATCATTAGCTCTTTTACCTATTTTCTCAACAATAGCTCTTTGCAAACTCTCAACACCACCGTACGAACCAGGTTCTGACGGTGTATAATATATATTCTTCATCAATCGTTCAGTCATTTCGAGTGTCAAGACAAGAATGATCAAACACCAGTGTAGATTAAGCATTTATCTCAGAACCCGTGAGCTAGGTATTACATATTCAATCAAAGTAACATTTTCCATTCTAAACAATTTATATCACACGCCGGTTTAGATACATGTTTAGTTTTACATTCGAATGTTTCAGCAATACATATGAAAACTTGATACACACCGATGTGTTAAGGACACACGCTATTTACGAATGTCTTCAGCATTTTGTTTTAATTGGCTTCAGGCTTTCTCTCGCAGTCAGAATAGACGTGGCTTGTTTTGAAGTTTCCCACGTATGCGACGGTTCAGCGGGTTCCACAGATGAGTGAAAGGTCCGGTAATCTACAACGTCTTCGCACACTTGCTCGTTGAAAACGTCTTTTGGTTTTCTCCTTGACCTCGTTCAACACGGTTTTGATATGAGGCTCGTCTCGCCATTCACACACGGTGGCTTCAGCGATACCTTGAATTTTTTCCAGGGAAGGAGTGAGTTTGATTCCACGCAGTTTCAGACCTCTTGCCAATGTGTATTTGAACCACGGTTTAAACAGTTTTTTCAGCAATCTGTAGGTGTTTAGGTGTAGATAGTACTCTTCAGGATCGAACAAACACGCGTGTTGGAGTTGACTCGGATGTTCGATCGCGCAGCCGTGGCAGTTGTCCTTCAGATCTTGTTGGTTAACTCTGTCCAACAGTTCTCCCATAACAGCACGTATGATGGTTAGCACAGTGTTGGTTATACACCCGTCGGCTTCATCGTTCGTTGTCAGATAGGTCAGATTTGGTCACATCATCATCATCATACCGGGTAGCATCAGAGTTGTAGAAAACGGGGTTGAATTCACAAGCCATATTGCTGGTTGATGCTCAGAATACTTTGACTCGATATGTATTCAGACTCATTGATATAGCGTGTGGGAGGAGTCTTGGGGAAGGTGGAGTTTCTGATCAAGAGTAGTATATTGACGATCTCAGAAGAAGAGATCTTCTAGCCTTACTTTTATTTGCATCATTTCTTTGTCTCTTCCAGTTTTTTGGAATAATTCATCGATTTGATGGAAGTAGCGTTGCAGATCGTGCCAGCTGGTTCGGTCATACCTCACTTCACAATTCTCATTGTTATCAGGGGCGTTGTCACCGGTTAATACAGCAGCACAGTGCAGTGAAACCTGGTTCTTGGAGAAATTTGTTGCTCTGATGCGGTATTTGCATTGCAGAGATGTACCGCTCCATTTATGTCTGTACTCATCCGGGGAAAAGAAGTCCATTCTAACAATGTAGTCAAAATCCTTGCACCATTTTCTGAACTTTTTCCAGTCACCTTTGTTAAAAGTTACGCTGTCTGTAGCGCAACTCCAGTGGATGTGTCCCGGGACCGAGAACTTGAAAAGCACAACGGTTCCTTTTTCTGCATCGAAAAAAAACCCGGCTGTACATCCGTTTGGCATTACCCAATATTGAATCTTTTCATGTTCTAACATTTTTACTATTCTTCCCAAAAAAGGGTGAGCTTTTTTCGGCGCGTTAGGACAAACATCAGCCATGTTGTAAGCTCGCACACGTTGTTCTAAGTACAGAGTATTATACAACCTGGAGGGATGCTCGACTTTTATAAACAGGTTCGTATGCATGTGTTTGTCTGTACGTGCACGTGTGTGTTTGCGCGTGTGTGTGTGTGATATTTTTGTTTGGATGTGTAATACACATGGCCGTACCATGTATGGTAACATTTGTGTCAGGAATGGATGTGATCCAGATTTAACATAACTATATATATTTTTTATGACCTACCTCAGAGTGTTTCATATTCTATGTGAAAAGAAAGAACATGTTTGTGCAACGTGTGTGGGTGTCTGGAATACATATGGCCGTACCATGTATGGTAACATTTGTGTCAGGAATGTATGTGATCCCGATTTAACATAACTATATATATATATATTTTATGACCTAGACCAACCTCAGAGTGTTAGAAAGAACATGTGTGCAACGTGTGTGGGTGCGTGCTATTTCTCGCGTGCGTGCGTGCGTGTGCACTCATTGTTTCAGAATGCTGTGCCTGCATCTGTGCTTAATTACAGACCAACTATTTAGGATCATTTATGACTAATAATTACTGCATGTTGAATATAATTACTTCCTTAAAACAGAACTTCTGAAACATTTAGGCCTCGTTGGCCTAGACCCGGCAATCTAATTAAGAGTTTTTAATTAACAGTTATTAAATCTCATGATGAGAAATATTAGGTAAGATTTTTTTATTATGCATTTCTCAGTTGCTAATATACATGTCTGTTGAACTGGTTATCAGATGATGTCAGTAATAATATTCTGGAGATTATTACATTTTTCTCTCTGTCTGGTTCTTAAAGGTTCACTATGACGAGTTCATGCCTATGTTTGAAAAGCAGTATGCAGAATATCCATGGAAAGAGGTGGAGGTGAGTCTCAGAATTAAAAAAAAAAAAAGACAGACACAAAAGAGTGTTTTAAAGACAAAAAAACCCTGAAGAATGTCTTTTTATTAATTTCTTTTTATAAACATTACAGGGTTCGTACAAGGAGCTTGAAGTGCTTGAATTTGGCGTTTTGCGATTGAAGTACTGAAAAACCTTTTAAAATAGCCATTTTTATGTAGTGGTACTGTAAAAAAAAAAAAAAAAAAATGAAGAGGATGTCGAAGATCTCGGCGAAGAATAACTTTATCGCAGTGACAAAGTACATGAAGCACTTCGGGTTCGTCCAAGTCAAAGTGAACCCCGAACAGTACCAGCACAGACATTTTATACTGTATTTCAAACCAGGTTTTCAGTATGGAATGTAAATGAAGTTTCATTCTAAATGTAAATTAAGGACAGGATTTGATGCGATCACTTTCCGTTCTCACAGTACAGATGTTGTTACAGGTGTGACCCACAGGTGGTGAGGTGATGGGACTATCGAGAGAGATGTCTTTCTGAATACTAACTACAGACACATAGCCCCTTTGTTCAGGGATGGTTCTTGATGTCCCACTAACGCTCCCATACTAGAACTGTGTGAATGTCACTTTAAGTGGTATTATACACATATTACTGAGTCCCGCCGGAGCCATATGTGTGTGGAGTTTGCATGTTCTCCCTGGACACCCTGGACTGGCACCCTGTCCAGGGTATACCCCGCCTCGTGCCTGATGCTTCCTGGGATAGGCTCCAGGTTTCCCATGACCCTGAAAAGGAGTAAACGGTAGAAGATGGATGGATGGATGCTGAGACTGAGATCAATTGTCCCTTTGAAAATTCTGCGTTTTTTGGGGAACAAGATTATCCCAACACAGTTCGGGGTTTAATCTGCTGAGAGGCAGTCTGTAATTTCTAACAAAACAGTAAATACAAAATCGCTAAATAAATTTAGTGTTTTCATCCTTTCACTCAAAATATGACTCCCCGCTGCAGGATGGGTGAGTGACTGGAGTATGCTGTAGTATACGTTGTTTCTCGGGGTTTCAATAGACCAAATGGGATCTAAGAAAGGCAGTGTGTTACTGTACTCTAAAGAACTCACTAGTTGTGTGCAAAAAATGAAGAAACCCTAAGTGAATCCACAGAAAGATTCTGTCAGTCAGCTGTAGCATACAGTGGAATAGTCAATAATCCTGAGAGGGTACTAGATGATAAGGGACTTTAGACCAGTGGTTCTCAAACTTTTTCAGCATGAGGCTCCCTTTGTGTAGGGTGCATGTCTTTGTGGCCCACTAAACTTGTCAAATTTCCATAATTTAGTTTTTTTCCACGTGGCTCTTCTGTATTAAGTTTCTCAGCTAAGAGACTGCGTCCTCTGGACCAAAGGTTGACCGTTCTAGAGCAGTGGTTCTCAAACTGGGGGTCATTGCCCCCTGGGAGGCTGCCAGATGGTGCCGGGGGGAATTTCTAGATTTTCTACGCACCCCCCGGCACCATCTGGCAGCCCACCTGGCAGTTCTTTAGTACTCTTAGAACTCCCTCTCGCACATCGTCTTTGCTGATGTGCAAAATGGAAAATCTCTCCAATCCAACTCAAAAAAATTTCAGAGACAAGGGGTTGTTTGTCAAAAGTAATCAAACTTTATTTAAGTCAAATACAGCTGAGCTCTCTGCAGAAGTCTGAATCATACAATCACGACACAGGCTTTTATACTGTCCTAAAACAGTGAGCTCCTCTAGGCGGAGTTTACCCCTTTTATTTCTATGGAAGCAGCCTGACTTTTTCGCCACAATTAATTTCTTATGATTATATTCTGTTTATAATTGTGACGCATGTCCAATCAGCTAATTTTTTTTTGTTAAAGGTTTTATTCTTACAAAGTTTACTCTTACAACATAATCATATGTCCAAATGATGTTTTTGGCTTCCGCGCTGATCTGTTTCAACATCTTTAAGGGCATTTCACATTGAGCGTGATTATGCGATGCGAATGTACGACGTGATGACTCTCTTGAATCGAAACAATAGATGCCTATGGAGCTATTCACACCGGGCGTGATCACTCGCGCATTTATGTGGTGATTCTTCTCAGTGGTCAAAGACGATAGGCCGATCAGCTGAATGGTGGGCTGCGCCACCTAGTGTGCAGGCGTAAAATGCATTCTCGGTCAGCGCCACCTATCGTGCAGGTGTGAATTAGCCGAAGGTAAGAGATCGTTTTCACGTTTGGTGTGAAAGCACCCTTCCTCAGTGGCCAAGCCATCCTTAGGGCTTAAGCATAAGCATAGACATTCCCGACTGATGCACTTCTGTGAATAATTCTTTGTCATGTCTTATCCACTGCTTATTGAGTATATATATATATACTGAATAGAATCCCTCACAACAGCATAAATATGCAAAACAGGTGTTGTCTCAAGCACACCTGATGTGAGTAATCAAGGGCTTCATTAGTTGCAGCAGGTGCACTTGTGCTGGAACACATGAAATACCTGAACTGGCTAGGGGTAGAAAATGTATGAAATACCTGGACGGGGCAGAAAAAGGAGAGCAAGCAGATTTGTGAGAAGGCAGGTTGTGAAAAACCCTTGAGTGACTGCAAAAGATCTGCAGCAAGACTTGGTGCAACAGACACTGAGGTTTCAGTGAGCACAGTAAGGTTTGTACTAAACGCAGAAGGTTTCCATGCCAGAACTCCAAGACATTCACCACTACTGACCCAAAAGCACAAGAAAAATCGCTCAAAATCACATAAATAAGCCCCAGAAGTTTGGGGATTCTGTTCTGTGGAGCGATGAAACAAAACTTTTCGGCATGATGGATCAGCAGTATGTCTGGAGGAAGAAGAATGAAGAAAAAACACTCTGTCCACAGTCGAGCATGGTGGAGGCTCAGTGATGCTCTGGGTCTGCTCTGCATCCCCTGGCACTGGAAACCTGCAGCGTGTGGAAGATGAGATGAATTCATTGAAGTATCAGGAAATCCTAGGAATTAACTGTCGTGAACAGACAGGTTGTTTCCAAAAGGAAGAAGCGGTAAACCCTGCCTAGTTGAGCACACTGTTTAAGGACAGTATAAAAGCCTGTGTCATGACTGTATGGATCCAGACTATCTGCAGAGGTCTCAGCTTTATTTGATTTAAATAAAGTTTGATCTTTTGACATCTATAACCACTTGTCTGTAAGTTTTTTTTTTTAATTCGATTGGAGAGATTCTCTACAACATCAGGGCCCAGGTCTGACAGTACTGCTGCAGCAGGTCCAGGTTCTGCTGTAGACCTTGGACACTGGGGGACAGCAGGACCAGGTCCTCTACATACAGCAGGAATTTGACCTCTGAGTCGTGTAGAGAGAGACCGGGTGCTGCTGAGCGAGCTAAAAAGGAGGCCAATTTGTTTATATATATTAAATAGTGTTGGGCTTAGGCAGCAACCCTCTCACTCCACGCTCCTGAGGGAAGAATTTGGTTCTTTTGTTGCCAATTTTAATTCTGCACTTGTTTGTGTACATGGATTTGATATTATCATATGTTTTATAATATGTTTTTGAGCCAAGATATCAGAGAAATAACCTACACTCAGAATCAAGTTCAAGCTGTCCTTCTCTCTCTCTCTCTCTCTCTCTCCCCCCCCCCACACTCCCCCTCTCTCTCTCTCCCACACTCCGTCCCTCTCTTTCCCATACTCTCTCTCTCTCTCTCTCTCTCTCTCTCTCTCTCTCTCCCTCCTGTGCTCCCTCTCTCTCTCTCTCTCCCACGCTCCTTCTCTCTCTCTCTCTCTCGCTCTCTCTCTCTCCCTCCTGTGCTCCCTCTCCCACGCTCCTTCTCTCTCTCTCCCACGCTCCTTCTCTCTCTCTCTCTATCTCTCTCTCTCTCTCTCTCTCTCCCCACACTCCTCTCTCTCTCCCTCTCTCTCTCTCCCTCCTGTGCTCCCTCTCTCTCTCTCCCACGCTCCTTCTCTCTCTCTCTCACGCTCCTCTCTCTCTCCCACGCTCCTTTTCTCTCTCTCTCTCTCTCTCTCTCTCTCTCTCCCCACACTCCTCTCTCTCTCCCTCTCTCTCTCTCCCTCCTGTGCTCCCTCTCTCTCTCTCCCACGCTCCTTCTCTCTCTCTCCCACACTCCTTCTCTCTCTCTCCCACGCTCCTTCTCTCTCTCTCTCTCTCCCCCACACTCATTCTCTCTCTCTCTCCCTCTCTCTCTCCCTCCTGTGCTCCCTCTCTCTCTCTCTCTCCCCCATGCTCCTTCTCTCTCTCTCTCTCTCTCTCTCTCCCTCCTGTGCTCCCTCTCTCTCTCCCTCCCACGTTCCTTCTCTCTCTCTCTCCCTCTCTCCCTCCTGTGCTCCCTCTCTCTCTCTCCCTCCCACGTTCCCTCTCTCTCTCTCTCCCTCTCTCCCTCCTGTGCTCCCTCTCTCTCTCTCCTGTGCTCCCTCTCTCTCTCTCCTGTGCTCCCTCTCTCTCTCTCTCCCACACCCTCCTCTCTCTCTCTCTCTCTCTCGCCATCCTGTGCTCTCTCTCTCTCTCTCGCCATCCTGTGCTCCCTCTCTCTCTCCCACACCCCCCCACTGTGCTCCCTCTCTCTTTCTCCCACACTCCCCCCCCCCCCTCTCCCTACTGTGCTCCCTCTCTCTCTCTCTTCCTCACTCCCCCTCTCTCTCTTCCTCACTCCCCCTCTCTCTCTCCCTCCTGTGCTCCCTCTCTCTCCCACACCCCTCTCCCCCCCCCACACCCCCCCCCCCCTTCAGAGAAACAGAAAAATATGTAAATGGGGAACAGATTTATTGGGAATGCAAATATGACACGATGATAATGAATATGCTAATTAGCCCATGACATCATCTAGCAACATTTAGCAACTTTCCACTGAAAGTTGTTGGCAATAGTGCTCCTGTCACTCACCTGGAGTGTACTGACTTTATGGTGAAGACAGAGCAATACCTGGGAAATGCAGATTTAGTCCAGCAAGGCTGGAAAAGGCACCATATAATTTTTTATTATTATTTATTTTTGGAATTTAAAAATAAAGAATATGTTTGAATGACATCTCTTGTGTGGGGCACTGGTTTATCACGTTATCATGTTTGCCTCACACCTCCAGGGCTTGCCTGGTCTCCCCGTGCTTCAGGGGTTTCCTCCCCCAGTCCAAAGATAAACGTTGTAGGCTGATTGACATCTCTAACTTGTCCGTACTGTGTGAATGTCTGTGTGAATGGGTGTGTGATGGGTTGGCACCATGTCCAGGGTGTCCCCCGCCTCATGCTCTGGGTCCCCTGGGATAGGCTCCAGGCACCAGGCTCCCTGAGACTCTGTGTGGCATTACAGAAGCATTACAGAAAATAGATGGATGAATGTATACCTCTTGTCCTTGGAAAAAAAAATAGTGCTTGAAAAGTCCTTGAAAATCCTGGAATTTCATTATGAAGGATCTGTACGAACCCTGTTATAAATGTGTGGGTGTTTTTTTTTGTTGTTTTTTTTAAAGAAAATTTATCACTATATAGTTATTATATCTATATATTGCCCAGTCCTACTACACTGTTACTGTATTTCTAAAATGAAATAAGATGCACAGTAACTGCATTTGAAAAGCTGCCAAAAACTAATGTGTGTGTGTGTGTGTGTGTGTGTGTGTATACACGTCAGAGGGATATCTTCAAGGCATTTGCAGAGCTCTTTCAGGCAGCGTCCTCCCGTCCTGCACCATACGGGATCTGCTCGTATCCGTCCTCCAGAGCGATATACGCCATCGACCTGATGCTGAAATGGGAACAGACAGAAGGAGGTGTTACACAACATTACACTCCACTCATTTACTCGTCCTCACCCGTTAGATCAGCGCGCTCTGCTTTCCTTCAGCTTCACTTGCAAAGGAGAGAGAATGTGGAAAAGAGCAGAAAGAGAAAGCGGGAAAGAAACAAAGAGAGGGAGAAGGAAAAAATGAGTCAGAAGGGATGTGAGAGAGGTCAAATGATGAGAGAAAGGATAAGGAAGAGTGTGGGGAGAGAGGGGGAGACAGGAAACCAAAGAAAACGCCTCCTCAACTCATAATTCCTACTCAGAAAGTCAGGGCCGGTCTCCTCGACCCCCGGGTTCAGCTAGTGATGTCCAATCAATATGGCTGCTCATATGGAATAATCCTCAGTCAAAGTATAATCCAACCATGTATAATCAATCTATAAAATATTAGAGAAATAAGGACAAACTGATGTAACTCTAGCTTGTAGAAAATCACTGCGCACACATTCCTCACTCATCGTTTGTAGCTTCTTTCTCCCAGCTTGTTGACGTAGTTTCAAAGAATGTCCTCTGTATCTTTTTTGCTAGCTTGGTGTTTATTTCTAAAGTTTTTATCTTTTTTGCTGAGAAGATTCCATGACACTCGCAGCATCACCAGTAAACAAAGTAGCATTTCTTTATCCTTATATTGAACTTCACTGTATACACAAGTATTTGCTTTGTATATATGTATATACACTGTATTTTGATATATTTGTGAATCCAGATTGTTTGGAAGTGTTTTATATCATGTGATGATCTTTGCCTCTCAGGAACTCGAGTAATGCAGCCTCAGATTCTGGAGGTGAATTTTAATCCGGACTGCGCCCGGGCCTGCCTGTACCACCCCGACTTCTATAACCACATGTTCCAGACGCTGTTCCTGGATCAGGCTGATCAGTGTCCTGTCACGCAGATCGTGTAACTCCTCTAGCTCTCGGCACACGCTGGACTTTGTTACTCTTAAGGGAAATAAAGATGATGTGATTCTTCAGAATGATGTTGACTGAGTGTTTACAGCTTTGATACTAGTATACAGTCGTTGAACCTAATCCATACTGACTAAACAGCGGCCTATTCTGATCTATACACAGCACCGTGAAGTTAAATTCTGTGAATCTACACTGGAGAAAAAAACCCTACAATGTCACGTTAGTGTCATTTTGAAAGGTTTAAAGAAAACGTGAAATATAGATTAGTAGCATTTTGATCAATAAAGTCGTGCTTTCTGATTGCATGAGAATTAAAGTAGCAGTATTTCATGAAAAAAAACCTGATAATATTTCAAGAATGAAATCAATATTTCAAGGACGAACTCTCAAAGTTACAAGTAAAAAAAACTTTATTTTGCGAATAGTTTGTTTTTCTGTACAACAAAGGAACTGTAATTGACTTTGCATTTTCTGCAGGAAACTGATCTCTAGTGATGTGTCTGAGGTTTTAACGATGATATGTTGGTAAAGAGTGAGACGCCTGGTGAGCCACACGACTTTTGTCAGTCTCACACGTGGCTCGCGAGCTATAGAGTCGTGACCACCAAGTTAAACCGTCTCCAAAGATCTGAAGTATCTTGAAGAATGACAATTTCTAAGTGTCGGACTGTTGTAAAGAGAACACACCATGCTTTATTATACCGTATATTATTATTTTTTATTATTATGACCACACATGAAACCCCCCCCCCCCCCCAACCCCCCAACATTTCACCTTGAGTACATTTTAAATGTCATCATTTTTTTTAGACATACAGTTACATCCAGCAGAATCTTCAACACTTATTATTACTTTCCCAAAATATCTTGGGGGTTGGTGGGGGGTTGGAGCAAGTGTGCGTAAGGAATGAGATCATTAGAGCCATTTAGAGGTTCTGGAGTTGGCATGGTGTTACAGAGCGTGTGTGTGCATGTGAGTGAGTGAGCGTGAGAAAGGGATGAGATCCAGTCAGTCCAGTTCATATTTTTTTTTTTTTTTTTTTTATACAGGTTTTATTCTTACAGTGTTTACTATTTCTACATAGCAATGGCAAGATAAGCATACTGGGCCAAAGTTTTACACACAAACACAGCATGACAGTTGCATCTACAGCAGCCACTCCTGTGGGCAGTGTGTGTGTGTGTGTGTGTGTGTGTGAGAGAGAGAGATGTGTGAGAAACACTGGCCAAAAAATGTTTCCTTGTGCATCTAGATCTCATCACATCACCAGCATACAGTATGTTCATGTCTTGGGGAAAAGCATGCAAACAGGGATACAAACAGTCTGACTTTCACTAAAAAGAGTGAATAGAGTTGCAAGCTGTGTGTAATTGTCCCTAAACTGTGAATAATAATCATTTTAAGCAGGAATCAGATTTTTGCTCAAATCTTTGGCTTTTTATGAGCGCCCCCAGTGAAAAGTGGATAGTGCCTGTGATGGGTGATGACCTTTGACCTGTCGATTTGACTGTTAGTAAAACATGCCTCTGTATCTCTCTGTACCATCTGGTATCCGCACTGTGACGTATCAGATGATGGGAAGCTCATGTGACTGGTGTGGAAGAGACGTGTCAAACAGATAAGACTCTCTGGTCAAAAGGGTTATGAGTTGTACTACAGAATATAAAGTGTAATCTAATATGTATAACCAACATTTAAACTTATCTAAATCCATAGTACACTTGTTGATCAAGTTGTATTCTAAGTGTGTATGGAGTTAGACACACACACACACATCCAACCAAAAATATGACACACACAAACACACAAGTTCTTTCACATAGATTGTATTCATACATAGTATGGTCTATAAAGAGTAATCAATGTGTGTACCTACAAAGTTTACTAATGTCATCTAAAGACCCACCTCTTCTGTGAACACCTAACCAACACATAAAATGCCAACCGCACATTATCATATATGTATATATATATATATATATATATATATATATATATATATATATGAAAGAAATTCTCTTATTAGAGAGATTTTTATTTATTACTCTTATTATTCTCTTATTATGAACTGCTATTAAGACACCTTAGAGACGGGGAATTCTGGGTTATAGTTTCTGTTTGTGTGTCTCTGTGCTATCAAATACCTATGATGAATGTATTCACTTAATTACCTCTTCTGAATAAGCTGATCAACTGCTATCCTTTATTATAGCTGACACATGTATTCTCTATATCTTGAAAAGACTTATTTTTGTAGTGTGCTGTGTGTTTTGTCTAAATCCGTCTAGCACCTGCACAAGTAGAAACCTGCCCACACAATGCAATGCTGTTATCTATGTGTATAAATACTTCTGTTCTAGACGAAATAAACGGGAAGTCTCTGTGAACAGCATGTGTGTCAGTGTGTGTGTTCATTTAGACTCTCCAGGTACCTGAATACTCTGTGGTAAACCGCACTTTCTAGCTCATAGCAGCACAGAACTGAATTAAGAGAAATAAAAGGCTGTAAGGCTGACCGAGGACTGAAAGACATAATCAGAGATTCCTTGTCTCCAACCTACTCTGGCTCTTACACCTCGACTCTGCACACTTTGCTATTTCTAGAACTCAGTTAAAGATCTTGTATGTTAGCACTACTCATATTGTTCTCTGCTTGATATATCGCTTTGCTTGTATTTCTTCATTTGTAAGTCGCTTTGGATAAAAGCTTCTGCTAAAGGAATAAATGTAAATGAAAAAAGAATGGGGGGGTAGGATATTTTTGGGATCAACTTCATGTGATACTAATGAAGGGAGAACGTTTTTGTTCACTGAAGAACATAATCTAAAACAAAAGAATTAGGGAGAACCAAAAAAACAGCAACTATATCGGCTCAATTCAGAGACCGTTGTACAGCAATGTGAAGGTTAACCTCGGTGTGAATTCACACAGGTCAAGGCATTTCAAACATATTATTCTTCTGCAAATGTAGAACCGTCTAGCAAAACAGCCAAAATGGGGAAAGTGAGTACTGATGCTGTGTCAATTCACTCATGAAAAAAATGTTTTGTTTCTTGAAAAGTAATAGGAGGTTCTAGCTCGGTTAAACAGTATATATATATATATATATATATATATATATATATATATATATATATATATATATATATTCCTGTCATGTTTCAAACCCAGTTTTGCCAAACCTTGCGTGAAGATAATTCGCTGAGGAGACAGCCAGGCTTGGTAGTTATTCTGTACAAGCTTTAAGTAGATCTAGTTATTATTTCATTTGAATATTTTCTTTTTTGCTGTAACAACTTTTATTCTTTCATAAAACAAATCCGTGAGAGAGCAGATTCGAGAAAAAGACAAATTGTTGTTTACAGAGTGGTTTAATATAGTTAGAAAAATAATAATGAGTCTTTATTGATCACGTATACATTATAGCACAGTGAAATTCTTTTCTTCACATACCCCAGCATGTCAGGAAGTTGGGGTCAGAGAGGGTTAAGTGCCTTGCTCAAGGGCCCAACAGTGGCAGCTTGGCAGTGCTGGTGCTTGAAGCCCTGACCTTCTGAGCAGTAACCCACAGCCTTAACCACCAAACCACTACTGCACCCAAATAGACAATGTTTATTATTTTCTTCTTCAAAAGAAACCAATTGAACTACCTAAAAGAAGCTCTCTATTCCCCCTTTCAAGACTCCAGATCCTCAGTGGTGAGGATTCACTACCCTGGTATACAGTACAGTGGGGACCAGTATTGAACGCGTCAACAATTTATCAATAAATATATTTCCAATGGGCGCATGGTGACTTAGTGGTTAGCCTCACACCTCCAGGGTCGGGGGTTCGATTCCCACCGTGGCCCTGTGTGTGCGGATTTTGCATGTTCTCCCCATGCTGCGGGGGTTTCCTCCGGGTACTCCGGTTTCCTGTGTGGATGTGTGGATGTGATTGTGCCCTGCGATGGATTGGCACCCTGTCCAGGGTGTACCCCGCCTTGTGCCCGATGCTCCCTGGGATAGGCTCCAGGTTTCCCCGTGACCCTGAAAAGGATTAAGCGGTATAGAAGATGGATGGTTGGATGGATGGATATTTCTAATGAGGCTATTCACATGAAATTTTCACCAGAGATCAGTATTAACTCAAGAAATCCGCAAATATAAAGAATGTGTATGGGAATAGATCAGACTGGAGTTATGCATGTGTAGGACTATAATTATTAATCATTATCTTAGATATAATAATCTTGCTGACCTTATTATTTATCAGAATTATGTGTAATAATAACAACACGGTGTAGTGAAACCTGGTTCTTGGAGAAATTTGTTGCTCTGATGTGATATATGTGTTGTGGTGTTGTGCTGTTTCTCCATTTACGTCTGTAGGCCTCTGGTGGAAATAAATCCATTCTAACATTGTAGTTCGAATATGTTCCCATAAGAGATTACACATGAAGGCACCATTCCCTCACATACACACACACACACAGACATTTCCTGTCTATTTCTCCGCACAGCTGTCTAGCTTTAGTTTACATTTATCCTGCACAGAATCACATAAAGCTCTTATTCTAGCTTGATTCATTTTCTCAGCCATTTTGTATAAAATAACATCAATATTTCTATGCCATCTATCAATTCTCCTCTGAGTATCTCTCAGAGCTACCTTAGTCCAATCATTTCAGTTTTTGCTCTGTGCTTTCTCCTTCAGTCCCCGACAAGATCCAAATCCTTGAGCTCCTCTTCTAGTCTTATCAGTTTTTCTTCTCTTCCCTTTCTTGGATGATCTCTGCGACGAGCTCTTCTTGCCTTGCGGCTCAAGTCTTTGTGCTGTACACATAAAGTCCAGTAAAGTTACAGAGTGAGAGGCGATCTGAGTTTTCTCATCCTGGCGCTTGGGGCCTGTAGATACTACAACACCCTCTCCAGGAAACACATCATCCCTCGATCTCAAAGGTATAACGGGTATATTTACATCACAATTTTCAATAGTCAGTATTCAGGTAATGGCAAGAAACAAGTATTGGCTTCCAACACCAGAGAGAGAAGATAGTATATTTCATATGCTACCAAAAATCACTAATTGGTTTTAGGTCAAAGGTCATCATCATCAAATATAATGATCTTGACAGGTCAAAGGTCATCATCATCAAATATAATCATGTTAAATCCGGTTCTGGTGCAATCCCACGCACACACACAAGTTCTTTCCTTTCACATAGATTGTGAAACACTCATGAGTCAGGCCTAGGTGAAAAAGGTTAATGATAATTATTGCTGCATGTTCATTCCTATAGTTTTCTGGTGCAATTCCACACACACACACACACACACACACACATACACGCACACAAACACACAGACACGGACACAAACACCTCCATTAGGTATTGCTGGAAAGGGTATATTTAGGTTGGCTATTGTCTGTAAGAACTCTTTCCAGCCTAAAGGCCTCCGTTCGTCGGATACTCGATGAGGGGCCGTGAGATTTTTAAGCAAATCCACCATGTGAGATCCTTTGATAGTGTTTCCTTTAAAAATAAATTCACCGCTATCGTTCCACAAAGCACCGGCTTTGCAAAGTTTTTCCATAACGTACGAAGCGTTTCTTTTGTTTCTCGCAGAAATGTTAGCAAGCCCCTCTTGTATGATCTCATTTGGCCATCATAAGAGTAATAATGGTTGATTTGTTCCACGTTATCATAATCAGGATAGGGCAACTTTCCATTCATGACGGTGGTCCAGTTGGCTCCGCTAAACGGAATAGTCTCATTTCTTGCTGACACCCGTAGTAATAACGAGGTATTGTTGAGGTACTCCATCAGGCATTGACTCTTTCTCTCTACATGATCCATTGAACCTATTCACTTCCTCACACACTCTTAATATTTACTGATCGTTTCTCTCTGTATGCTTCAGGTTCATCACTAAGTATTAGGTATGGACCCTTCTCAACCTTAGTGGGTATTTTTATATTGACCGTCTTATCCTATTTCCACTTTCCCTTTCTTAGTGCTTGGCAATCGTATTCATCTATTTTGGATAATTCTGCCACTACGTTTTCTGACATAAATACTTGTAGAATAACTTTAGTGTCATTATGGGTTAGCCATATTATTCACCAATGGGTAATATTGTGCATGGTCAAATTATATACCTGTTTCTCTATCCTTAGCATGGCGAGTGTTATCCTCGCCTTTGATTTCCGTGACAGATCCCATATTTGTGTAAATCTGATATTATCTGAGGCGTCACTTGTCTCTCCACACTGTTCCCTTATGACCGTATTAGGGAGGTAGATAATTTGCCCTTCTAGTGTTTTAATAATTTCCTCCCTAGTGATAGTTTTATTTCCTATGCTATAGCTTTTACTTGGACAATATACTCTGTGGATTTCAGGCTGCAAGTCACATGCTTGGGCACAAATTTAAGTAGTAAATTCCTTAATTTTCAGCCCTTAAATGGTTACAAAATATCATAAGGGTCATAATTACCAATTCTCCCAGAAAATATGACCACATATATATACACCACCTCGGCGTCTCCGATATCGTCCTCTTCTTCTCGATGAGCTGTTCTTTTTCTCCACCACCTTCATTCATCTTATCATCATCATCATTGTTTCCTAATGCTAGGCTGCTCATTGTCCTTAGCATGCAGGATATTTTGCTTCTCCAATCTACATTGGCCCTGCTAGCTCACAAATTCAAACTATAAAATCAATTAAGCTATCTGATTTATCCTTTAGAAAAATAAAACAGCTGAAATATCATCAGTCAGCAAGACAGCAAATAACCTGTACTGGTACTAGGAACGGACACCACATGAAGATGTAGCTTGCACCGAGGTTCTGTCGGTTACAGTGTTCTTTATATACACTTCAGGCAAGGCACCATATCTAACTTTAACCAATCATACACAGTTCCCCATTTGGTACATCCAATCACAATCTTCCACACGTATCCCAGTTGTCTAATTTTCCCATTACCTTCAATAGGCCCCAAGTTTTTCCATTTAGTGCGGCCATAGATTACCCATTAACTTTATCTTGGTTTACCTTTTCTCATGCAAACGTCACTGTTTGCGTCATTACACTAACAGGCCTATATGTTCTCTACCTTCTTCCACCACAGATCACCTTTATGTTTTCTACTGTGTGCCTGTACCATGGGTGAGTGAACTTTCCATATGACCTGTTTTCGGTACTGTGTACGTATGGGCTCTCACGTTTGTACTATGTGCTTTTTATGGTCATGCTTGCATTCTTAACAGTTTTCATGCTTCATGTGTTCTCTGTGGCTAGATGTACGGTCAAACACCATCAACCCTGGTCCTTCCAAGAAGAACTCTGGGCCTCCCCTGAATGGGCTTTCCATGAAGAAGAAAAGAACTGATGCATCTACTCAGACACGCTTTACACTCAGAACAGGCCACGCCATGGTCGACCAAAGAAGTTGAGTGCACGTGCTCAGCGTCATATCCAGAGGTTGTCTTTGGGAAATAGACGTATGAGTGCTGCCAGCATTGCTGCAGAGGTTGAAGGGGTGAGGGGTCAGCCTGTCAGTTCTCAGACCATACGCCGCACACTGCATCAGATTGGTCTGCATGGCTGTCGTCCCAGAAGGAAGTCTCTTCTAAAGATGATGCACAAGAAAGCCCGCAAACAGTTTGCTGAAGACAAGCAGACATTTTGCAGTTTGCTGAAGACATTTATTCATTTAACAGATGCTTTTATCCAAAGCGACTTACAAATGAAAGAATACAAGCAAAGCGATCTATCAAGCAGAGAACAATACAAGTAGTGCTACCATACAAGATCTTTTAATTGAGTTCTAGAAGAAAGCAGTAACTTAACGAAATTAAGTCTTGATAACTTCAAGTCATTAATGTCAAGTCCCCTCCCCTACCCATTTCACATGTCTGGACAAATTCAGACAGTTAAGACTGTGTTAGAGGACCTGTAGACTGAACCAATACTATACAAAGGACATTTCAATGTGAGTATCATTTCACTTACAATTAAATTCTACTAAAGCAATGAATTTGGGACATATTCTCAATTGTGATATGACCAGCAGTGGACTCATGTATAGGCTACACCTGCTAATACAGTTGATGGACTATTTTGCACTACTACACGTAGCTAATGCTAGTCATATTTAGCAGTGTAATTTGAAAATCTACTCTTTAGTTTACCGTAGCAGTGGAAAAGAATGAACAAGTTTCATTTGACAAATCTGCTCATCTAGAGAGGGCTTTTCATTTGTGCTATAGGAAAGAAAAGCATGATTACATTTCCGCTTATTCACGTAAACCTCAACTACATTGTGTAATCTAATTTCATGTATTGAAACATTTTTTATCTATTTTTTAAAATCTTTTGTCATTCGCACATAAAGCCTTCTAGCTCCATTGTAGTCAGTTTGCTCTTTGAGCAGAATTAGCCGTCTTTGGACTGTGGATAGTTCTATGACAGAGATAAAAGTACTAGACGCAGAGTGTTTCTTTTTTGTCTATATTGCTCATTTCATTCAGTGCTTTAATGTCTATAAATCCTGCAGAGATGTTAGGTATGAGATTTGTATTGTAAATCACACTGGATTTTAGTTACTGTTGTTATACAACTTAAAGGCAGTCATTTTTCCTGGTTTAAAAGACTGCATTCTACTGCAGACAATCTAAATGGAGCAACGTAATTTTAAAAATGATTGTCAACTTAACAACTTGTGTTCATAATTATGGTAATTTAGAACATAGCACTTAAATTCCTTTTAAATAATGTGAAAAGAAAGTGTGTGTGTGATATTTTTGGTTGGTTGTGTACGGAAATTCATTATTAATCATCTACTTATTTTTTCACCAGCCCTATGTATGTGTGTGTGTGTGTGTGTGTGTGTGCCATAATTTGTTTGGGTGTGTGTGTGTGTGTCTGTGTGTGTCATATTTTTGGTTGGATGTGTGTGTGCTTTTTATAGACAGGGTCGTATGCATGCGAGTGTCTCTGTCTGTGTCTGTGTGTGGAATACATCGGAACAGGGTTTTACGGGGATGACCTTTGACCTAGGCCTGACTCTCGTATGCATGTGTGCAACATGTGTGGGTGTCTGGAATACACATGACTATACTATGTATGAGAACATTTGTGTCTGTGTGTGTCTGGAATGCATGGGAACCGGATTTAACATAACTGTTTTTTATGATGCAAACATAAATATATTTTATGACCTAGACCTACCTCGGAGTGTTTCATATGCTATGTGAAAGGAAGAACATGTGTGCAATGCGTGTGTGTGTGTGTGTGTGGAATACACATGACCATACTATGTATGCAAACATAAATATCTTTTACGACCTCGACCTACCTCGGAGTGTTTCACAAAAGGAAAGAACATCTGTGTTTATCTGGAATGCATGGGAACCGGATTTAACATAACTATTTTTTATGATGCCAACATAAATATGTCAACATAAATATATTTTATGATGATGACCCTTTGACCTGTCAGGGTCATTACATTTTATGATCTTAGACCTGTACATAGAGAGTAATAATATGTATCTTTTTTTACTTTTGACCTAGACCGGTCAAAATAAGGTTACAATATGTACAAACTATTCCTCTCTCTCCCATATTAGGAGATTACTTCCCGTTTTAACGGCTGTCTGAAGAGTATATATAGTTGAATGGAAGTTGTGAGTTTTTGCCAAGAACTTGCGTGGTGAAGATTTGCGCCATGGTTTTGCTCTTGTGCCACACAAGCCTTACGGGGCTGGAAACCTGTCATGTCTGTCTGTCTGTCTTTACGTGTGCCTAACATTATGCATCTATCATCCTTGTGATGAGTCGCTCATGTTTTTATGTCTTCATGTACGCCTAACTTATGCATTTATCATCTTAGTGATGAGTTGCATTTATGATGAGCATTTATTAGGAGATGCTTCTGTAAAAGTGTCTGTATGTTCCTATATCCTATATACTTATGTAAACATATTTACTCTCAATTATCATCCGAGTGATGAGATGCCTATGTTACATATTGTTATTTTGAATCAATAAACCGAAGCCTCATGGTGGGCGATTCGAATACACTTCAAATAACTAGTAATGACTCCTGATTGAGTCATAGGCGAATTTTTCTTTCGTTCTTTTATTATTTTCTTCCAGCTCCACAAGACCGGCTTCCTACACAGAAGGTTCCGAGCCCAGAGGTCCGGGACTCCGCCTGATAAGGTAAGAAGAAGTACTCATTACTGAGCATTAGCTAAAGTCTGTAAGGCAAGCATATAAGTGGGATTATATATAAGAATCTCTTTTTGGGGGAATCTGAAATACAGTACTCAGGCTACCCAGGTTCCCTGGAAGGTTAACAATAAACAATGTCTCCCATAAAATGTTATGTGAAACCATTTATTGTAAAAAAGTAATGCTCTTCTGTGTATTTTCTTGTCAATACACAAATCCCACTTCAAACAAGTTTCTGGGTGTGTGTGTGTTCTTTTCATAATCATGTATGTGTGTGTTCTTTTGACCACCCATGAGGCCCCTCTGCTCTCGCCCAATGCACACACACATGCTGTACAAACAGTATACTGTAGAAAGGTCATATAGAACATAGAGAAATCTCATTGGGAATTAAGTCACCTTTCACGTTGCCTTTTATTCTGATCACAACCAGACAGTTATATTGTGTCTGGAGTTTAGTCTTTGTTTAGACTTTTTTGATACTGAAGAAGCAAAAATCTAAGGATCCCTTAACCTTCAGACTAATGATTTGCCATTTCTGAACACGATGCTTGAAAAGAAACACGTATAACGAACGTGAAAAGGTGGAAAGGGGTTCTATGAATTAGTTAATGGGTATCTCTCTCTCTCTCTTTATATCGCTATTACAGTAGTGCTTAAACAGATACATAGCAGACAAATATACATATAGACAGTTTTATTTTGTACACGCATACCAACTTAATCTTCACCTATCATCGTTCCCTGTTAACCAAATCTGTCACCACCCAATAAAACAGTTTAAGGCACTAACCAAAGTAAGTATACAAACTGACGCTATAATAAAAGAACAAAAACAATGAACCTTTCTCAAAGAAATTCCTAAATCCTCTGACCAAATATAATGATGACGACAGGTCAAAGGGTCATGATAATCACTTATAATTATGTTACATCCGGTTCCGATGTATTCCAGATGTATTCCACACACACGCACACACAAGTTGTTACCTTTCCCATAGATTGTGATACGCTCATGAGGTAGGCCTAGGTCAAAAAGGTCAATGATAATTATTGCTGCATGTTCATAGCTATAGCTTTCACACGCATATAACCCCCGCCCCTCCCTGCTTAGGTTGTTAGTTGTTTTCCTGAGTTAGGCCTAGGTCAAAAAAGGTCAATGATAATTATTGATGCATGTTCATTCCTATAGCTTTTCCTATAGCTCCGAAGCACACACACACGCACACACAAACGCTCACACATACATAAGGATGATGAAAAATAAGTAAATGATTAATAATCAATTTCCATACACATCCAACCAAAAATATGACTCACACACACACAACACGCACACACACACACTCTCACACACACACCCAACCAAAAATATCACACACACACACACACACACACACACACACACACACATACATACATAAGGCTGATGAAAATAAGTAAATGTTTAATAATGAATTTCTATACACATCCTACCAAAAATATGATGCGCACACACACACACACACACACACAACCTGTCCAATCAGAACAAAAGAAAATAAAATTGCTCCATCCGGTAGGTGACGTTATAAGCACCATAAGTTTATAGAAGAAGAAGGCCTCACCCACCCTCTAGGTTTAAAAATACTCTGTACTTCGAAGATCGCGTGTGATCTTACAACATGTCTGCTGCTTGTCCTGATGCACCGAAAAAAACTCACTCTTTTTTGGGAAGATTACAAAAATTTAGAGCATGAAAAGATTCAATATTGGGTAATGTCAAACGGATGTACAGCCGGATTTTTTTTCAATGCAGAAAAAGGAACCGTTGTGCTTTTCAAGTTTTCGATCCCGGGTCACATCCACTGGAGCTGCGCTACTGAGAGCGTAACTTTTAACGAGTGTGACTGGAAAAAGTTCCGAAAATGGTGCAAGGATTTTGACTACATTGTTAGAATGGACAACGCTGATCCAATCGATCTATCAAATTGTACAGCTCAAGTCTAGCGTATGCAGTAGTGAAAATTCCGATGAATACATTAGCGTTCAGCGGTTTAATCAGTCTCTCATCTGTGTAACGGCACTGCACCATCGCCACCTTCTCATTCAAAAAAGAGAACTGACTCACATTATAAATATCGGAGAACATGAACTGTAAAAACTCGGTAGGATCGCGAATTAAGGTCGTGTTTGATCTGTCAGGTCTTTGACACATCTTACCCCACAACGAGTTTAGTGCGAGTTTAGCCACGGATCTTTTGGCAGGATTAACGGTGATAAATTTCAGATCCAACGTGATTCCTTCGTTCTCCTTATATTTGCGAATGTACTCACGTTTAGAGGATTCATCAATGACCCAGGACGGATAACCTGAACTTTCCTGTTTGGTCTTGAGGAACATTTTAATATATCTCGTAAAAAGCTCATCAGACCTCTTAGGAAAGTGCCACACTTCAAATACTTTTAGAATTTTGTAACCTTTTTCGATAGCTTTCTCAATTTCGATAGATGCCCATGTTCCGGTAAGAGCTCTCTCCTGATCCGTACGATTGCATTGTTTTAGCTGATGTTCGGCGCACGTTCTACAAAGAGGAAAGAAACGGTAGAACAGGTGCCCACAGACCCCTAGGCGGTAATACTTTTGCTCTGACAATACCAAAGTAATATTTCAGAGGTCACGATAAATGTTGATAGGGTGATCGATCGGATATGTCTTTGTCTTATTCACAAATGGGTAAAGAGAGGTAAAATCGAAATAATCGATTCTCTCACCGGGTTGAGCTACATAATGTAAATGTAACGCGTTTGTTCGACCGCCGAAAAGAGCATCTCGCGGGTTTAAACGCTCAGGAAAGTCAAAGTCTTTTAGAAAGTTTAGCACGCGGTTGTCGTTTTTTTTCATTTCATTCCACTCGTCTTCCCACATCAGAGTGACTTGCAAAATGAGAGTGTCTTGCAAATTCTTAATTCTCTCCATCGATTTTTGACGGATATCTCCGAAGGTAGCTTTGGATTTGGTAAGAGGATGCGGGGTCATTGAGGGAAAACACTTTTCACAACCGTGATAAAAACATCCAAGAAACTCAAAAACCTTACATTTTTCCCCATCCTCACAGTAACCATCTAACCAGCTGAGTGAATGAAAATCAGTAAACTAAAACACTTTATTAGTGGTTAATTAACACACCCTATTGCATCCTATAAGAGATTAATCACATTCATAGACAACATAAACGCAATTCTACAACATGGATCTGCACAAAATTACATGAACACACAACTATCTGTGATAGCCATAGTCAGGAGCTGGTAAGGAACACTTACTAGCACAGTGATCTTAATAAGTATTTAAATAGATATGTTAAATAGATATGATATTTAATAGATATTAGACTTTTTATGATGTTAGGTACATCATAAAAAATAATAAAATGTATATAAAAAAATTGAATATGAAAATGAATCAAGACAGATCTAAATAACCAGACAGTTATATTGTTTCTGAGTTTAATAATAAGATTAATGTTTAGACTTTTTTTTGATGCTGAAGAAGGAAAAATCTAAGTAACCCTTAACCTTCAGACTGATGATTTGCAATGTCTGAACACGATGCTTGAAAAGAAACATGTATAACGAACGTGAAAAGGTAGAAAGGGGTTCTATGAATTAGTAAATGGGTATCTCTCTCTCTTTATATCGCCATTACAGCAGTGTTTAAACAGATACATAGTAGACAAATATACATATAGACAGTTTTATTTTGTACACGCATACCAACTTAATCTTCACCTATCATCGTTCCCTGTTAATGAAATCTGTCAATACCTAATAAAACAGTTTAAGTCACTAACCAAAGTAGGTATACAAACTGAAGCTATGATAAAAGAACAAAAACAATGAACCTTTCTCAAAGAAATTCCTAAATCCTCTGACCAAGTATATGGCTGTAAGAGAGAGATAGTTTGTATATATTGTAACCTTAGTTTTGACAGGTATAGGTCAAAGGTCAAAAAGATACACATTCTAACTCTCTATATCTAGATCAAAGGTCATGATCATAAAAATATTTATAGTTATGTTAAATCTGGATCACATCCATTCGTTACCATACATGGTGCGGCCATGTGTTTTCCACCCCACACACGTTGCACACATGTTCTTTCTAACACTCTGTGGTAGGTCATAAAAATATTTATAGTTATGTTAAATCTGGATCACATCCATTCGTTACCATACATGGTGCGGCCATGTGTTTTCCACCCCACACACGTTGCACACATGTTCTTTCTAACACTCTGTGGTAGGTCATAAAAATATATATAGTTATGTTAAATCTGGATCACATCCATTCGTGACAGAAACGTTACCATACATGGTACGGCCATATGTTTTCCACCCACACAAGTTGCACACATGTTCTTTCTAACACTCTGTGGTAGGTCATAAAAATATATATAGTTAGTTCTCGGTCCCGGGACACACGGTCTTTTCCTTTCACGTAGAATATGAAATTCTCTGAGTCAGGCCTAGGTCCAAGGTCAACACCGTAAAACCCCAGTTCTGATGCATTCCCGCGCACACACACACCCCACACACGTTGCACACATGGTCTTTCTAACACTCTGTGGTAGGTCATAAAAATATATATAGTTATGTTAAATCTGGATCACATCCATTCGTGACCATACATGGTACGGCCAAGTGTTTTCCACTCACACAAGTTGCACACACATGTTCTTTCTTTTCACATAGAATATGAAACACTCTGTGGTAGGTCATAAAATATATATAGTTATGTTAAATCTGGATCACATCCATTCGTGACAGAAACGTTACTATACATGGTACGGCCATATGTTTTCCACCCACACAAGATGCACACACATGTTCTTTCTAACACTCTGTGGTAGGTCATAAAAATATATATATAGTTATGTTAAATCTGGATCACATCCATTCGTGACCATACATGGTACGGCCAAGTGTTTTCCACTCACACAAGTTGCACACACATGTTCTTTCTTTTCACATAGAATATGAAACACTCTGTGGTAGGTCATAAAATATATATAGTTATGTTAAATCTGGATCACATCCATTCGTGACAGAAACGTTACTATACATGGTACGGCCATATGTTTTCCACCCACACAAGATGCACACACATGTTCTTTCTAACACTCTGTGGTAGGTCATAAAAATATATATATAGTTATGTTAAATCTGGATCACATCCATTCGTGACACAAACGTTACCATACCTGGTACGGCCATATGTGTTCCACCCACACACGTTGCACACATGTTCTTTCTAACACTCTGTGGTAGGTCATAAAAATATATATAGTTATGTTAAATCGGGATCCCATCCATTCCTGACACAAATGCTACTATACATGGAATGGCCATGTGTATCACACACAGACATCCAAACAAAAATATGACACACACAAACACACTTTATTTTCACATTATTTAAAAGGAATTTAAGTGTTATGTACTAAATTACCATGATTATGAACACAAGTTGTTAAGTTGACAATCATTTTTAAAATTACGTTTCTCCATTTAGATTGTCTGCAGTAGAATGCAGTCTTTTAAACCAGGAAAAATGACTGCCTTTAAGTTTAATAACAATAGTAAGTAAAATCCAGTGTGATTTACAATACAAATCTCATACGTAACATCTCTGCAGGATTTATAGACGTTAAAGCACTGAATGAAATGAGCAATATAGACAAAAAAGAAACACTCTGTGTCTATTACTTTTATCTCTCTCATAGAACTATCCACAGTCCAAAGACTGTGGAGCTAGAAGGCTACGTGTGCGAATGACAAAAGATTTTAAAAAATAAAATAAAAAATGTATCAATACATGAAATTAGATTACACAATGTAGTTGAGGTTTACATGAATAAGCAGAAATGTAATCATGGTTTTCTTTCCTATAGCACAAATGAAAAGCCCTCTCTAGATGAGCAGATTTGTCAAATGAAACTTTTTCCTTCTTTTCCACTGCTACGGTAAACTAAAGAGTAGATATTCTAATTACACTGCTAAATATGACTAGCATTAGCTACGTGTAGTAGTGCAAAATAGTCCATCAACTGTATTAGCAGGTGTAGCCTATACACAAGTCCACTATTGGTCATATCACTATTGAGAACATGCCCCAAATTCATTGCTTTAGTAGAATTTAATTGTAAGTGAAATGATACTCACATTGTAATGTCCTTAGTATTTGTTCAGTCTACAGGTCCTCTAACACTCTGTTAAATGAATAAATGTAAATGTACTACAACGTAAATTTTGTTTTAAATCAATTAATGCAGAAATTACACACAATATTAAGTTGATGTAATTATCAACATTATTATGTCAACACAACTCATCAAAATAATGTGTACAACTTTAAATATTTAATTAATTCAATAAATTAGAATTTTTATCTTGCAACCACACATTAAATTTAGATTGTGGGGGTTTGTTTTGTATAACTCCGCTGTTAGAAAATACATGATGGTTGAATGTGAACATAAATGAGCAGAATGTAAGCTTGTGAAATAAATGAAACTTTATTGATTGCACTTTTGAGAAAATGGCATGACTTTGAATAAAAATTTACTGAAATAAATACTCTAAAACATTGATATACCCGAAGAAATGGGAAAAAAAAAAAAAAAAAAAAGTTTTTACATACCTTCTAAATAGGTCCCTTTAGGAGGTAAACGTTTTAAAGACGGTGTTTTATAAGAAACGCGCGTATTACATGCCTTCTAAACCTAACCCTTTAGGATGTAAAATGTTTAAAGTGTTGCTTAAAAGAATCGAGAGTTTTGTTTAAACTAGAAGACACATTTTTCGGGCGATGTCTTGTAGGCCTATACACACTGTCCTACACATGTGTTTTCCCGGGGTGACAGTTCTGTAGATAGTGTAAATTTTACATTTATGAGCTCTGGTGACAGTGTCTGAAGTGTGTGTGTATGTGGGTGTGTGGGTGTGCGTGTGTGTGTGTGGGTGTGTTAGAGAGAGGGAGAGAGAGAGAGAGAGAGTCATGTGTTTCTTGGGGGTTTGCTGACCAGAATGCTTACAGTGTGTTTATGTTAATGAATTAAGGGATGAGTCGTGTGTTTCAGGGTTTTACGATCCCTACCAATGTGTACATTTGTGGTTTAAGTGAATCTCTGTTTCTGAAATTACTTCTGTGCTAAGTATCAGTTTGTGTAACTAATCTATCAGAAAATACTAGACCTGGTGACTGAACGTGGTAGATGTATTAGAATTTTGGACATGTTATGCATGTGTAGCTCCCTATGTGTATGATCTATGTGTAATCCTTCTGTCAAGAAATGAACAGACTGAGGTTTGTGAAATAATTGAACTATTTATTGGCTACATTGTTGAGAAAAACATTGTGATGTGTAAAACATTTCTACAGTCCTTCAAGGCTGTATGATGTCGTTGTTCTCTTTTACTGAAAGAAAGGTCAAAACCATCGGTGTTATTCGTTGTGGAGACTGAAGTGACAATATGTCTGAAGAAAATGAAAATATGTATTACATATCCTACCTTCTAACCAGGTTATTTTAAGGGTGAAAAAACCTTTTTTAAAGATGGTGTTTTAAAAGAATCGTGCATTTTGTTTAAACTATAAACAAGATTTCAGAAAATGGTTTGCCAACGAGGATACTTACACAGAACTGTCGCTAAATATATAAGCTTTTGTCTATGCTTTGACATCCCATGTCCCAGAAGTACATTTGTGACATCTGGTGACCATGTGGGTGTGTGGGGGTGGGTGTGTGAGAGAGAGAGAGACACAGGTGTTCTTTTGGGGGTTTTGCTGACCAGAATTCTTACAAATGTGTTTGTTAACGAATTAAAGGGAGTCTCAGTGTTAAAATAATGGTTAAGACGTTGTAGTTAAAACACAGAAGAAACTCTGCAACTATCTGTTACAATGTCTGCTCCGAGAAATCCTAATACCCTTAGAAGATTGCTGTGTATTCACCAACAAGAGGACCTGTTGAAATGAGAGAGGACCTGACTTTTGCTCCGAGAAAAAAAACACCCAAAAAACCAAGAGGTTAGTTTGACAATTTATTAATGAAGGTAATGTAAAGACGTTGTTGTTTAACCCTGAGCAGGGCGTCAACAACTCCAAAGATCGTGTCTTAAGTTCGAGGGTTTAGTTAGGAGGTAGAAAAATATTTAAAGATGGTGTTTTAAAAGAAACAAGAGACACACTGAGTACATTTCTGTTCCACAGTCTATAAGGATCCCCAAACTTCATGTAGTGTGAAAAATATATACACCTTCCGTGACTACGTTACTTAAGGTTTAAACATTTTAATTTTGTGATGGCAGCAAGACAAAACGGTTGTGCGTTTGGTATCTGGTGATTTTAGAATTAGGCCCCAAATGTCAAACATGTTTTGTGTCTGGCTTCGTCAGGCAAAGATCACGATGGTATGGAAAGAGTATACAAGAGTAATTGGGGTGATCTAATGCTTAGGACTTGTACAGTACTTCAACTCGGGAACGTCCCACCATGGCGTTCAGAGAGGCATCATCTAAGGTACACGTATATATAATATAGATCAGATCACCAATCTGTCTTTACCCACTCCTGATCTGGGGGTTCGGGGGGGGGGGATAACAGTTCAGGCATATTTCCAACAGAACAGAATATTAGACATTTAGCTTCTACTGCATCAAAATTTTCGACATCACTCGTATCTATAAGCCACAGAACAAGTGAAAGAGTTTTTTATTTTTGTTTTTATTTTTAGCTGCGTGAATAGAAGGTAAAATATACGTCACCTCACCTGAAATATCTCCGCCGTAAGCACTGATAGTCACGACGCCCTCATCTTCTGAATATGACACAAACAAAAAGTTATAATTATGTATGAAAGACTTTACAGCATGAAACATTCATGATCTTATGTTATGACTTACGTGTAGAGCTCAGATTCAAAAGGCTTCGACCAGATGTCTCGGAAATTTCATCGTCAGAAATTATGACGGCACTGTTATCTACAAACAGTAAAGCAAATAAAACATACTTTTAGTACCTTAACAGTTCCCCTTCTAGCTTGCTACACAGATCTAAGAGACAAAATTTTATTACCTTGTAGACTCGCATTCGTTTGATACGTTATCCTATACACTAGAATCAGACGAGCTTAGTTCGGTCTTGCTCTGTAATATAAGTGTATTGAACATTAAATTTAGATATAGTAGCGTACCCGTTTACATAATGACCAGATAAGGATGATGATTGTTGTATTCAGAAAGAATAGTTTTAGATTTATATCAATATCAATATCAAATGGATAATTACATAAACATTGTATTTCAATTTATAATGAACTATTTCAATTGTTTAAAATACATCTTCTTACCTGCTGAGAAATCCATGGTGTCTGGAAGTTTTGAAGGATAGAGTCTGGAAATTCTTTCAATCCCTTCGAACTATTCGACTCTTTGCTGATTTTTCCAACTAACGAAGTGTTCGCTTTTATAGACAGGTTCGTATATGTGTGTGTGTGTGTGAATAATTATCATAGACCTTTTTGACCTAGGCCTGACTCAGGGAAAACAACCAACAACCTGATGGGGGGGATAGTGGGTTGAGTTGGTATTCATGGGGAAGCTATATGGTAAAGAACATGCAACAATAATTATGATCTCTTTGTGATGGGGTGTGTCTTCACCGGTTAATACCGAAACACAGTGCAGCGAAACCTGGTTCTTGCAGAAATTTGTTGCTCTGATGCGGTATTTGCATTGCAGAGATGTACTGTTCCATTTACGCCTGTAGGCATAAGGGGAAAAGAAGTCCATTCTAACAATGTAGTCAAAATCCTTGCACCATTTTCGGAACTCTTTCCAGTCACACTCGTTAAAAGTTACGCTCTCAGTAGCGCAGCTCCAGTGGATGTGACCCGGGATCGAAAACTTGAAAAGCACAACGGTTCCTTTTTCTGCATTGAAAAAAAATCCGGCTGTACATCCGTTTGACATTACCCCATATTGAATCTTTTCATGCTCTGTGTGTGTGTGTGTGATATTTTTGGTTGGATGTGTGCGTGTGTGTGTGTGTTTGTGTGTGTGTGTGTGTGTGCGCGCGTCATATTTTTGGTAGGATGTGTACAGAAATTCATTATTAAACATTTACTTATTTTCATCAGCCTTATGTATGTATGTGTGTGTGTGTGTGTGTGTGTGTGATATTTTTGGTTGGATGTGTGCGTGTGTGTGTGTGTGTGTGTGCGTGTTGTGTGTGTGTGAGTCATATTTTTGGTTGGATGTGTATGGAAATTCATTATTAATCATTTACTTATTTTTCATCATCCTTATGTATGTGTGAGTGTTTGTGTGTGTGTGTGTGTGTCTGTGTCTGTTTGTGTGTGTGTGTGTGTGTGTGTGTCTGCAGAATTGTTTCGAGCTATAGGAAAAGCTATAGGAATGAACGTGCATCAATAATTATCATTGACCTTTTTTGACCTAGGCCTAACTCAGGAAAACAACTAACAACCTAAGCAGGGAGGGGCGGGGGTTATATGTGTGTGAAAGCTATAGCTATGAACATGCAGCAATAATTATCATTGACCTTTTTGACCTAGGCCTACCTCCTGAGCGTATCACAATCTATGGGAAAGGTAACAACTTGTGTGTGCGTGTGTCTGGAATACATCTGGAATACATTGGAACCGAATTTAACATAATTATAAGTGATTATCATGACCCTTTGACCTGTCGTCATCATTATATTTAATTATGATGATTTTGACCCTTTGACCTGTCGTCATCATTATATTTAATTATGATGATTTTGACCCTTTGACCTGTCGTCATCATTATATTTAATTATGATGATTTTGACCCTTTGACCTGTCGTCATCATTATATTTAATTATGATGAATATGACCTTTGACCTAGACCTGTCACATCCAATTAGTGATTTTAGTGGCTTACATAATACACAAACTATATTATATATGACAGACAGCTGATAGGAAAGATCACACATTCAGATCGAACAGTGTTACGGAACTGTCAGCCAGGGGGACGTGGGGGTGTCAAACCACTGACAAAATCTTATGTATTAATCAACAGTTCTGTGTAGTGTGTAACAAAATGCACAATTCTTTTAACACATCATCTTTTAAAACGTTTTTTTTTACACCCCTAAAGCACCCTGTTTAGAAGGGATGTAATAAATATTTTTAATTTTCTTCGGACATATTGTCACCTCAGTCTCCAGAAAGAATAACGCCGATGGTTTAAGTGTTTTATTTCAATAAAAGAGAACTACCGTATCATACAGCATCGAGGGACTGTAGAAATGTTATACGCATCAGTGTTTTCTCAACAGTGTAATCAACAAATATTTCAATTATTTCAGGAACAATATTCTGTTCATTTACGTCCACAATTCTAATACATCTAGCACATTCAATCATCGTGTATTTTCTAACAGCATAGTTACACAAAACGGATCGACCGCATTCATACATACACATATCATAGCTAACCATTTGATACACTTTCTTACATCATCCAGATTCAGGAGAACACAGAGGGCCATAAATCATAGAGTCATCAATCAATCATTTTGACAGTTTGACAGAAAGTGTATGATATTACTACTACAGCGTTATGTGAACAGCTGTGTGGGAACACACCAGATTCGGTTTTAAAGTATACATGTACTACCGATATTAATCATTTACCTATGACCTTATTATTTATCAGTGTTATGTGAACAGCTGTGTGGGAACACACCAGATTCGGTTTTAAAGTATACATGTACTACCGATATTAATCATTTACCTATGACCTTATTATTTATCAGTGTTATGTGAACAGCTGTGTGGGAACACACCACATTGGACTTATTCATATGTAGGAACACACATCTGTCAAGATAAGTGTGATTCGATTGATCTACACTAACGGTCAAAAAATTATTTTTTTTCTCTGGAATAACACAAATGTAACTATGGGAATTATGCTGTGATAAAAAAAAATCCAAAATAAAAATCAATTAAAAAAATCTACTAAAAAAATAAAAATAATTTAGCATTTTAGCATCTTCAAAGTAGACGCCCTTTTCACTTAGAATTTACAGAAATGTATTCTTTTCGTTTTCTCGACAGATTTCTTGAGGAATTTCCCTGAGATACTTTTTAAACAGTATTAAAGGAGTTCACACCGACGCTGGACTCTTATCGGCTGCTTTTGGAATATTTCTCTCTGAGTCGTCGGTTTTAAAAAATATATTTTTTGTAAATAAAATGTTAGTTTTCTAACAAAAGAAATGAACGGGTCTGCATGATTATATATTTGTCTACAACACAGATTTCAAACATTTAATCATACACCTTCAGATCAAAAGGTTTTTACAATCATGAGAAACGTTTCAGTCGAGTGTCCACAAACTTTTGACCGGTAGTGTACGTGAAGGAACCCATAACATTATTAATCATTAACCTACACCTGTCAAGCTAAGAATGATTGATGATGGCCTTTTGAACTACACCTGTCAAGATAAAGTTCGATGAAAGATACAAGCCGAACCAATGTTTGATTTAGAGCACTAGTAATCTGGATTTGGTTATCTTGAAAGGTTTGGATCTGGATCTGGTAATGTAATCCAATGATACTAACAGGTATCCCATTCCTACTAAAAGGTTTTGAACAACACATACTGAAGGTTTGATCCAGATCAAAAGCCAGATTGGATTACATGAGCTAATCTGATTTCAGAATCCTTTTTTTCTTTTCAAGATTAGATCCAATCCTAGCCGAAATCCGATCAGATTACTTCTGAACAGCTGGGACCAGGAGGTTGCTCATGTGAACCACTACTGCTAGAGAGAACCCGAACTATAATCAAGCAGCTGTCTATATTGTATATGTTATGTACCTGTAACCTGATTACTTTGGGGTTTTTTTTTTGATGTAACTGTAACAGATTACAGTTAACAGAATTTTGTTTCCTGATTGCGTAACGCTGTTACATGTATTCGGTGACTCCCCAAGCCTGTTCCTGGGTGATATCACATATCACTCTTCTTTCCCCACCCCACACCAAAAAGGAGGAAGAACCATTGTGGCTCCTTGGAGTGGGTGGGGCTTAAACCCTGACCATAAGGAGTTTAAATTCAGAAGTCATCATAAGTCAGAGAGAGAGAGAGAGAGAGAGAGAGAGAGAGAGAATATGAATGGATCATACAAACTGGATTACATACTAACCAACTGAATGCTGGAGCCTTTGAGGACATCTGTAAGTATCCATTTTGTGTCAAAAGATAATAATAATGAGCTGTTTATTGTGTTTACAATAATTAGTTGGGTTTTATTTATTTATTTATTTATTTATTTTTGTACCTGGACGCAGTGTAAACTGTCCTAAAATTGATCACTTTATTAGTATATGCAAACGTGTGTAGGTCTGGTGATGAGAGAAACTGTGTGGGGCTAGTGTTAGTGATAGTGTTTATGTTAGTGTTTATGTTAGTGTTACTGTTTGTTAGTAAGTGGCTCACTGGTTCTGCACAGCTCTTACTTGAGGAGTAAATGTAGTTAATGAGTTTAACTAGAGTTAATTTTTTTCAGTCAAAGTGTTGGATTGGACAAGAGAGAAATTGGATTGTTTTTAGCAGCATTATAATATCATTTCCTGTTTTCCCAGCATCTTATTTAAGATGTAGGTGTGTTTTTATTGGCTCACTGTGATATTAGATACTTTCCGAGATTTGTAGAGAACTGAAAGGAGTCGAATTCACGATTTCTTTCTGAATGATCCAGCATCAACAAGGTTGTGTAACTTTTGCTGCGATTTTAAAGAAAATAAATGCTTCGTCTAGTTTATATACGGAATTCATTTGACTGAATGAAACATCGGAGCGTTTTTCAACTCGGTGTGAAAGCAGTTCTTGATTCACTGAAAAGAACCGGATCATTTGACTCGGCTCCGAAAAAGAATAGACTCTTCCTGCTCCTAAGCAGCCGATTTGTATTGTTCAGTTCAAACATAAATCTTTTACAGTCTAAATATTTTCTTTGGCCGACTTTATTTCGTAAAAATCTTTCTCTACATTCGAATTAACAAAATAATGTTACCTTGCATTGCATTAAAAAATCTATTTAAAACTTGGTTAAAAAAAAAAAACAAAAAACAGCTTGCCACTATAAATGTGCAGTAACATCCACAGTAAGCAGTTTGCCATTGTTCCTGCTGTCTGTGCTTTATTTCCATAAATAAATTAAGTACACATAAGTGTGTGTGTGTGTGTGTATATATATATATATATATATGTGTGTGTATATGTATATATGTATGTATGTGTGTGTGTGTGTGTGTGTGTGTGTGTGTATATATGTATAATATATATGTGTATAATATTTCTCTACCAAAAAGTCTAAACTATTAGTTAAATGACCTAGCAAGAAGGAAGGACTGAGCAAGTGAGGGAGAAATATGACTCTTAAAATAACATTCTCCGTAGGGGGGAGGGGATAAGAATCTTGCAACAAGAACATAAGACTTTAATCTTTTCTTGTTGTTGATGAGCCACTTGCACTTCTGATGAGCAATCTGTAGTAACCAGCTGTGAGGAGCCGGGATTGAAGTGCTTGCTGTGATGTGTACAAGCCTCTTCTGTTGGTGAAATTAGGAGACTTAGCAGGTGTGAATTCACAGTAACACCTTTTGTGAGAACAACTCTCAGAAGGTGAGCATCTAAAGATACCTGTTATCATCTAAACCCATTCTGTCCTTTTTTTATTCATACCCTGTTGTCTGGTGTTACTGATGGGCTGATTGCAGGCGTATCCTTATAAACATGTTCTCTCTAAAATGATTATTGGTAGAAGATCAGTCAATTTTCAGCGTCCAAGAAAACGATACTTGCAAGACAGTTTGTTCTGACTGGAGCAGAGAGTTCTGATTTATTAACAGCAACAGTATTATCTTCCTCGAATGTATTCAGATCACAAGCAGGCATAACCTCCCTAAACCGATCCACACCGAATACATTTTTCAAGGGCTACTGCACATCATGTCTCCACCTAGCTTCTGTATCTCAAGCTGGATATGAACGCATTTATTTACAAATCATTGTGTGAAGACAAGTTTGTGTAAATTTATATAGAAATAGACTCACTAATGTGAACCTCAATTGATGGGCTACAAATAAAATAATTAACTATGATTTTTAGTTTTATTATTTCAGATATATATATATATATATATATATATATATATATATATATTACAGTGTTAGTTATTTCAACTGTGCACACAATTTAGATGACTAGCTGTTCAATGAGGACAAAATAAAGGCAGGTGTTATGGAATATTTTAATCAAAGTATAAATCGCATACACTTCCTCCCCATAGGACCTCTCTGTAATGTAAACTGAGTTTTTCCTGTGCCATACCTTTCGTATTACTTTAGGAAGTTATGTGTGTGGAAATATTCCAAGAATCAACAGTATTCCACATCCAGAGAGGTAATGTATTTGGGGAGGAAATGGGCAGGAAGTGTGTGTGTTTGTGTGTGTTTGTGTGTGTGTGTGTGTGTGTGTGTGTAAACCACATTTTAGATTTTCAATTGCATAGTTTATGACACATACCTGTCCAATAATAAGCTTAGTTCTTACTCACCCTGCTTTAAAAATGTAGCACACCCTCCTCCCCTCTCTCTTCTATCATGTCTTACTACCACATAATCATATAAAATAAAATCTAATTGAGTTAACTATGTCTCTCGTACACACACTATATCTGGTTTTTCTCTCCTACTAGCAACAAATTGCTTAACGTCTTGTCCGTTAGCCAATAAACTTCTTTAATTCCATTGCCAAAATTCACATTAATATTAATCACCCAAACGCATGAATTCTCTTGACGTGCTTGCATCCTTAGCTCATCATTTATTTCCTCCAACTTCAGTCCCATCACGTCCAAATGATGTTCTGCTGCTTTCACGATCACCTGAATCCTTTCTGTTTTTGATTTTATTTCAAACGTCGCATTTATTACTCCTGCAATGGAAGTGACCAGTTTCTTCGTCTCTATCCATGCGTTCCTCTTATCTTGCTGTTCATTTACTTTTCCTTGCTCTTTATTCCCTCTTCTCTCCTTATTCTGCTTTTTCTGTCCAGACACCTTAACTGCATCAGCATATGATAGCTTATCTGTTGCACCTCCACTTTCTTTCTTTCTTTCTTTCTTTTTTTTTTTTTTAAGTACCTCACATCCCCAGTACGCTACGCTGTGATTTCCTCCTAATTTGTTTTTTTTTTAATATATAACTGTAACAGATTACAGTTAACCGTTTTTTGGGGGTTTTTTTGTATCCTGATTGCGTCACGCTGTTACATGTAAACTGTTACTCTCCATGCCTGTTCCTGGGTGATATCTGATACCACGTATCACGCTTCTTTCCCCACCCCAAAAAGAGGACGCACAAGGGGGAAGAACCATTGTGGCTCCTTGGAGTGGGCGGGGCTTAAACCTTGACCATGAGGAGTTTAAATTCCAACATCAGAAGTCATACTGTGCATATGTGTGCATCTGTGTGTGTGTGTGTGGATTGTTTTTAGCAACATTATAATATCATTTCCTGTTTTCCCAGCATCTTATTTAAGATGTAGGTGTGTTTTTAGTGTCTCACTGTAGTGATTATTAGGTACTTTCCGCTATTTGTAGAGAACTGAAAAGAGTCAAATTCACACGAGTCACTCGATTCCGTCTGAATGATCCAGCAACAACAAGGTTGTGTAACTTCTACTGCGATTTTAAAGAAAATAAATGCTTCGTCTAGTTTATATACGGAATTCATTTGACTGAATAAAACATCGGAGCGTTTTTCAACTCGGTGTGAAAGGAATTCCGGTTCTTTTCAGTGAATCAAGACCATTTGACTCGGCTCAGAAAAAGAATCGACTCTTCCTGATCCTAAGCAGCCGATTGCTATTGTTCAGTTCAAACATAAATCTTTTACACTTTAAATATTTTTCTTTTGGACTTTTACATAAAAATCTTTCTCTACATTCGAATTAACAAAATAATGTTACCTTGCATTGCATTTTTAAAGAAATCTTTTTAAATAATGTTTTTAAAAAAACAAAAAACAGCTTGCCACTATAAATGTGCAGTAACATCCACAGTAAGCAGTTTGCCATTGTTCCTGCTGTCTGTGCTTTATTTCCATAAATAAATTAAGTACACGTAAGTAAGTGTGTGTATATGTGTGTGTGTGTGTGTGTGTATATATATATATATATATATATATATATATATATATATATATAATATAATGTATGTATGTATGTATGTATGTATATGTATAATATATATGTATGTATATGTATAATATATATGTGTATTATATTTCTCTACCAAAAAGTCTAAACTATTAGTTAAATGACCTAGCAAGAAGGAAGGACTGAGCAAGTGAGGGAGAAATATGACTCTTAAAATAACATTCTCCGTAGGGGGGAGGGGATAAGAATCTTGCAACAAGAACATAAGACTTTAATCTTTTCTTGTTGTTGATGAGCCACTTGCACTTCTGATGAGCAATCTGTAGTAACCAGCTGTGAGGAGCCGGGATTGAAGTGCTTGCTGTGATGTGTACAAGCCTCTTCTGTTGTTGGTGAAATTAGGAGACTTAGCAGGTGTGAATTCACAGTAACACCTTTTGTGAGTACAACTCTCAGAAGGTGAGCATCTAAAGATACCTGTTATCATCTAAACCCATTCTGTCCTTTTTATTCATACCCTGTTGTCTGGTGTTACTGATGGGCTGATTGCAGGCGTATCCTTATAAACATGTTCTCTCTAAAATGATTATTGGTAGAAGATCAGTCAATTTTCAGCGTCCAAGAAAACGATACTTGCAAGACAGTTTGTTCTGACTGGAGCAGAGAGTTCTGATTTATTAACAGCAACAGTATTATCTTCCTCGAATGTATTCAGATCACAAGCAGGCATAACCTCCCTAAACCGATCCACACCGAATACATTTTTCAAGGGCTACTGCACATCATGTCTCCACCTAGCTTCTGTATCTCAAGCTGGATATGAACGGATTTATTTACAAATCATTGTGTGAAGACAAGTTTGTGTAAATTTATATAGAAATAGACTCACTAATGTGAACCTCAATTGATGGGCTACAAATAAAATAAGTAGCATGACTATGATTTTATATACAGTTTTATTTATTTCAATTGTGCACACAATTTAAATGACTAGCTGATCAATTAGGACAAAATAAAGGCAGGCGTTATGGAATATTTTAATCAAAGTATAATTCGCTCATGTGTAACCAGTGTATAAGGTGTGAAAGATATCAACACATGATTAATCAAAGAAATGCGTTAATCCCCTAAAACTGATGCTTAAGAGTGTAACTGCAGGATTTTCTACTCCTCCTTCCTACATTGACCCAGCTAGCGCACAGATAAGGTTAAACCATACGGTTAGTCAACAAGTTAGGGAAGCCGAAACCAAATTTAATGAAACACTTGGTTGAATACCTAATGCAGGTTTTTTTTTTTTCATGTTGTCTTGCTTTTCAAATAAAAAATCAATCACAAAACTACAATTTATAAACGTTTATTTAACACTGAATATTCTTTAAACATTCCGTAAACATTATATTAACAAAGCACAGTATAACTTACAATGAATAAATTTGTAAAATGCAAATATTTTTATTTGACCATTTTTGAGCCCCTCTTTTTGAATAGCCTATATTAGGTCTATAACTGACTGCTGAAAGAATGTACCGTCCTCTGTAGGTCTACAACAAAAATGTGCATTGAAAAGAGTGCAAAAAAAGTGGATGAACCCACAACAAATGAATGATCGTCCTAGACGTAGCCTACTTCTTCAGGAAAAGTGGCAGCTTCTTCTATATGAAAAGTAGCTTCTCTGCTTTCTCACATGAAAGTCCGTTCCTCTTCTCATCGAGGACATGAGATGCAGCGCTAAACAGTCTCTCGCTGTCTGTGCTCGTGCATGGAGCAGACTAGTACTCTGGGAGGAGGAACTTTCCTTTCCGCCGTGTTTTTCTCGTACTCTGCACACCGTTCTGGGTGTCTTGATTTTAAATGATAAATTAAACTTGTTGTTCTGTAACTCCTTTCAAATGCACCCTCTCTAGGCAGTTCAGCAGAACGGTGTCCGCAAACAGCCATTTTTGCGTCTTTCTCGGACACTCTAAAAAGCTTCCACACTGCCGACATGTTCGCTGCATTTGTTAAGCGTGCCTTTCACTCTACGCTGGTTGCTATTTGATCGCGTCATCAAAAACATCATTGTCCGGCTGAATAATTCCGGTTGCCGAACATTCGGTTCATCCCTACAAAATGTGCCATGAACATGCAATTTGCACCAAGGATCCACTGGTTACAATATCCTTATATACATTTCATGCATGTTCATCTTATCTGCCTCTATCCAATCACAGTCCTCCAAATCTATCCCAGTTGCGTAAGTTCCCATCATTGAAAGGAGGTCTTAGGTTTTTCCACTTAGCACTGTTCAGAATTTTCCATTATCTTCACATTGGTTTGCTTTCTACGTCATCGTTTATGTCATTACATTGAGGAGTCTATAACGTGCCCCCATTACCATCTCCTCTTTATTTACTCTTGAGACTTCCACCATGGGTGGGTGAACATTCTAACATTATCTACGCTGTAATGTGTACCTATGAACCCCTGTGTTTACTCTGTTTTATGGTCAGATACCTCCAACCCTGAACTTCCCAAGGTGGGTAATGCATTTGCACAGACCTCCTGTTTATTCTACACATGGGACTCAAAGCACTCTCTGCTTATCTAAGTACTCTCTGCTTATCTAAGTGTACTTAAGGTACTCAGTGGACCTGGTGCCCAGTGTGATGTAATGTAAAACCTAAAGGTCCTTTCACACTGAGGAACGGTGTTTTCACACAGAACGCAAAAACGATTGATCGTCTTCAGCTAATTCACGCCTGTACGATAGGTGGTGCTGAGAGAGAATGCATTTTATGCCTGCACACTAGGTGGCGCAGCCCACTATTCAGCTGATCGGCCTATCGTCTTTGACCACAGAGAAGAAGAATCGCGTAACTGTTGGCGCATAGCACCACAACACAAACTGTTCAGATGTAACAGTTAGTATGAATGAAATAATGTGAAATATAATGCAATAACACAGGAGTGGGGCAAAATCCGAGTTTAATGCCCAAGACCAGCCCAGGTTTTTCGTGGTGGAAGAACTTGATAAATGAAGTGACAGTTCAGTTCTTACTATCATGTTATATTTATTACTGGCATGTTTTAACAAGAACATAAAAATAAATAACAAATGATATACTGAGTATTGTTTTCTGATACAAAAATTCCAACTGTAACATTATGGAAAAAAAATATTTGTTTGTATTCAAACAAATATCAAGTATTTCAGAAGGAGATATACTTTTTTGGCAGCTACCTTGCACCATGTAATGTGACAAATTATATTTAATTTCTCCATGGTACGTGTTGGATAAAATTTATGATGGGAATAAAACACAAGGGAAACAAGCATGGGCAAATATAAAGGTTTATTGAGAAAAGGGTTGACCTAGGTTAAGAAACGGGGCTCGTGGGATAATAGTCAGGGGAATATGAAAATAGAGGATACTGACTACATTGACATGGACAGCAGTTATCTAGTTATTGACCTTATTCTGAATAAGACAGTATTCTGATTGTTTACATGAGTCGTTTTAGAATATTCCTTTCATGTTCCTGTTTTACATGTTATAGAACATAGTTCGATTAACAGTACACGTCATTACGTCCCCACGCCACGCAGTCCGACGTTCCCTCCAGAATCTCACGAATCGACATACAGTTCGTCTTTGTTATGGTACCGTATACAGTTTTGGGTGTTTTTATTAAAAAAAAATTACGAACGCTTCAAGTGCAGTTAATTATTTGTCATGCTGTACGTGCAAATAGACGACTGCTTGAAGCCGTGGGCTGTGTCCCAAACCGCATACTTACCTTCTATGTAGTAGCTGAGATGCATGTATTTCGCCTACTGTAGGCCTATAGTAGCTAAGTACACGGTTTGGGACGCAGCCGTGCTCTCTTGTTTGCCGTCAAACGGTTGAGCGCTGCCGTGTGTGTACGTGTCCTGTCGCGAAATGCGATGAAAACTCCCACACGACGTTATTAGTGTGATTAAGGTGTGTACATGTCTGTAATACACGTCGATAATGGGACTAAAATAGGAATACTCCACATGTCTTAATTCCATTTGTGTTTACTTCGGGTATGACCTTAATCGGATTAACGTAATTAAAAATTGCTGTTTAAATGCTAGTTTCTTAATCAGAGTATCGTCTTAATTGGGTTAATATCGGATTATTGTTGTCCATGTAAACGTACTGACTGAGAGTGTGGTGGACAGGCTGGAGAATATTCCAGGCTGCTCTGGGAATACAGCGTGGGACTGAGAGAATCAGAAGCAGGGCTAAAGCCAAGATCAACCCCAGAAATAGCCATGTCTTCATCAGAAGGATCCCCAGATGAAAAAAAACGATGTTGTCTCTGTTTGAGTAGAAGCACCTGTAGGAAATTATGTAGAAATTTAGAGTAATAAAATATAAAGAATTGAAACCTCATCTGACATCAACCAGGGTTGATGATCTTTGACCTTACATCTAGTCACAGAAGCAGAAAACATGAAGGCTGTTAAAAATGCAAGCCTAAAAATCAAAGCACATAGAGCAAACATGAGAGTCCATAAGTACACTGTATAGGAATAGCTGATGTGGACAAATCACTCACCCATGGTACAGGCACTGAAGGGAATTCTCTTATATCATGTATTCTCTTATATTATGAACTGCTATTAAGACACCTTCGATACGGGGAATTCTGGGTTATAGTTTCTGTTTGTGTGTCTCTGTGCTATCAAATACCTATGATGAATGTATTCACTTAATTACCTCTTCTGAATAAGCTGATCAACTGCTATCCTTTATTATAGCTGACACATGTATTCTCTATATCTTGAAAAGACTTATTTTTGTAGTGTGCTGTGTGTTTTGTCTAAATCCGTCTAGCACCTGCACAAGTAGAAACCCGCCCACGCAATGCTGTTATCTATGTGTATAAATACTTCTGTTCTAGAGGAAATAAACTGGAAGTCTCTGTGAACAGCATGTGTGTCAGTGTGTGTGTGTGTCAGTGTGTGTGTTCATTTAGACTCTCCAGGCACCTGAATACTCTGTGGTAAACCGCACTTTCTAGCTCATAGCAGCACAGAAATAAGAGTTAAGAGAAATAAAAGGCTGTAAGGCTGACCGAGGACTGAAAGACATAATCAGAGATTCCTTGTCTCTAACAGGCACACAGTGGGAGAATGTAAAACTCGTCCTTGGTAGAAGGCATCAAGGGTAAGTAAAGATTAAGCAAAATGGTAGAGAACATATAGGCAAATAGTGACGTTCAAAGGAGGGAAAAGTAAACCAAGAGAAAGATAATGGTTCATCTACAGATGCATTAATTGGAAAAACTTGGGGCCTGTTAGAAGTAATGGGAAATGATGTAACTAGGTTATGTGTGGAAGATTGTGATTGGATGCACCCAAAAGGGAACTGTGAATGATTGGTTAAAGTTAGATATGGTGCCATGCCTGAAATGTATACAAAGAGCATTGTAACCGACGGTGCTTTGGTGCAAGCTACATCTCCATGTAGTGTGTATCCCTGGGACCAGTTCGGGTTATTTGCTGTCTTGCTGATAAACCTTCTTCATCCGAATCCAGTCTTTGTGAGTTCTGCTGTGTTATTTCTCCTAAGAAGAAGTCAGGGTACACTCTCCCACACACAGAGGAAGCCACACTAAGTTAGGCATTACGTGAAGTGCTACAACACACACGCACACACAGGATCAAATATAAGGAATAGATGTTTATCATAAATAATGATAAGAAGAAGACAATAGCGATGATTGCAGAAAACAAGTCAAATGTATGCACTCACCCATAGTGAACAGGAACGGGAGATTAAAGAAAAAGGTCAAGGTCCTCACGCGTTGATGACCAAAATGATCATGCCTTAGGGAGCTCATGAGGTTTTTATAACAGGGGAAATTGAAAACAGCTGAACATATGGGAATGGGGAAAAAACTTAAAAGAGAAACATAACGGGCATGATAAAAAATCTGAAACATAAACATATTGCGCTGGGAAAAACAGCAGCGTCTCCGGGCCCGTTTTGTTGCCGAATAATGAGGGGGGCGGGGGGGGGATTACTTTATATGTGAACATCGTTTACAGTATTGTGCAAAAGTTTTAGGCACCCTATTTTTTTTTTAGCACAAACTTTGTTATGGATTTTTTTTTTATCTTATGACTTCTACATTATCGAGTCAGTACAAAAACATTTCAGATTTCCAAACGTTAGTTTTCCAGCACAAAATGAAATGTTAGTAAATGGTCTGCGCTTATAAAGCGCTTATTTAACCTTAGCAGTTCCAAAGCGCTTTACACTGGTTCTCATTCACCCATTCACACACCAATGGTAGCAGATGTGCCATGCAAGGCGCTAGCTTCAGCGTCTTGCCCAAGGACACTTCGGCATGTGGAGTCGTGTGGGGCGGGAATCGAACCGCCAACCCTACGGTTAGCAGGTTGATTAGCGGACCCTACGGTTAGCAGGTTGATTAGCGGACCCTACGGTTAGCAGGTTGATCAGCGGACCCTACGGTTAGCAGGTTGATCAGCGGAGTCTACGGTTAGCAGGTTGATCAGCGGACCCTACGGTTAGCAGGTTGATCAGCGGACCCTACGGTTAGCAGGTTGATCAGCGGACCCTACGGTTAGCAGGTTGATCAGCGGACCCTACGGTTAGCAGGTTGATCAGCGGACCCTACGGTTAGCAGGTTGATCAGCGGACCCTACGGTTAGCAGGTTGATCAGCGGAGTCTACGGTTAGCAGGTTGAGCAGCGGAGTCTACGGTTAGCAGGTTGAGCAGCGGAGTCTACGGTTAGCAGGTTGATCAGCGGAGTCTACGGTTAGCAGGTTGATCAGCGGAGTCTACGGTTAGCAGGTTGATCAGCGGAGTCTACGGTTAGCAGGTTGATCAGCGGACCCTACGGTTAGCAGGTTGATCAGCGGACCCTACGGTTAGCAGGTTGATCAGCGGACCCTACGGTTAGCAGGTTGATCAGCGGACCCTACGGTTAGCAGGTTGATCAGCGGAGTCTACGGTTAGCAGGTTGATTAGTGGACCCTACGGTTAGCAGGTTGATTGACCCGCTCTACCACCTGAGCCACAGCCACCCTATGTTACCGAAAAATGTTTTTATGTAAGTAATGAAAGCAGTATATTACATAAGAGACCACTTTTCAGACAAAAAACACAATGAAGGCTGCTGGGTTTTGCTGCAAAAATAAGAAGCGAGTGCGACAGTCAAAGTCTCCAGAAGAACCGTGTCTGGATCTGGAAAATGCTCAATAAAACTTAACAGCTTATTTCCTTATAAAACTACACAAACTGTACCAGAGACTATTTCATTTTTTTCATTTACTACTGTTTACGGTATTTTTTTTAAAAATGTAGAAACATTTAATTTCAAAGCATTGTCAAAACATTTAAAGGCATCTTTGCAGCATTCCTTTGCATGTGCCTAAAACTTTTGCACAGTACTGTAAGCTTTTAACATGTTGGATGTGGGAACACTCATTACTACTTAATGTACAATCTGTATTTTTAGAGAATGTCCATATTTTTGTCTGCCTCTTTGTTGTAGGAACTTATGTTAATCGGCCTTATCCTCTATGCTGCGTGTTTATGAAGTGATCATGACCCAGATGCCATGGCAAAAAGATACATTAACATCATACACAGAGTATCCACTACATTATACATTGCATTGCTGAGGATTGTCAAAAGAGACCCAGAGACAGCAGCAGTAGAAGTAATAGCGTAACATACGTTAGATATTAGTATATAATTTTATATTAGTATATTCTTTTCTTGCATATTTTACAAGACAACACTGAATAACTTATTTTTGGACCTACTAAAAGATGCTTAAACCTCCTACCATTCCACTTCATATTCAAGAAAACGTCCATTGTTTTGAACATAATTATAAATAAGGATCCTGTGGGAGTGAATCTCTGACACAATGCACACACGAGGGAAATAGGAAAAAGTTTTGATCAATGTTTAAGGGGGAAAATGGGCATAAGAACTAATATCGATTATAAGACAGGGCTGGTAGGAAAATAATCAGTGGGAGTATCGGGGGTGTAGTCAGGAGGATCAGTAGAACTGTCAGTCAGCGTCGCTGGACTATTATGCATGGAAATGTCATCAGATAGGCCTTCAGTGGAAGACATAGCAGTATAATTGGCAGTCTCAGTCTGAGTAGATTCCACAGTATCAGCTGGTACAATGTGATAAAATAACGGCGGGGGAAAGTCCAGAGGAATAGAAGAACGAAATAATCTTTCAAAAAGAGCCATTAGGTCCACTGATAGATGGGCTCACTGATGACTTAAATACTGGTCTAGGCCTATAAAATTGAGCAAACGCTGGAAAGGAGAAGGAGGGCGCTGGCCAGCTGGAAAAAGAACGAGAGAGGCATCAGTGCACTATATATGTGAGATGATAAGTCAGTATCATATGTTAATACATTAACATAACATGACACAATAGCATAACCATTACGCATGCATAATACGTTTAAAAAGCATTATGATACTCGTGCTCAATATACTTAGTAAACCTAGGATAGGATAATATAAGACAATAATAAAATGTGTAACTTACCAATAATGAAGAAATGACAAAAATATCCAACAACATCTAATGCAACAGAGCAGTTAGGTCTTCACAGAACGAGGGTCAGAAGGGAATGCCAGAAGGGAGCTAGGGGGATTTTTTTTTTTTTAATATGCAAGGAAAAGGAAACTGGAAGATAAGGGGATTGCAATTAACTGGATATGGTTTTAAAGGGAATTTCCAAATGGAATATAAGGGGATTTTGAAAAAGGCATAACGAAACATAATGGGGAAATTTTAGAAGAATGGGAGGAAATAAAAAGGGGTCTATATCGGAGATAGAAGACTGTATAAATAGGGAAGGGGGAGCTGAATAAGATCGGATCACTTTGGGAAGTCTCAGTCTTTGGATCTCATGTTGGCTGTTGGACAATAAACTGGATTTTTGCTTTTCGCATTCATCGTGTTCTTGACCTTTGTTTCTAACTTTTTGAGTTTGACTGATTTTGAGGAAAGGCACTGAGCACCCCAAGTCATTTTTAAATACAACAATGCTTGATTAAAGACCTTTTGTAATTTATTCCAATAAAGCAGGGGACTGCGGATGAAAATTAGCTATTTGGCCAAATTGTAAATGGTCCCTTTCCAAATAAAGAAATAAACTTAAAAAACAAACAAAAAAAAAGTGTGTGTTATGTAAGGCCAGACAAAAACCATTTCATGCTGTGGAACATCCATTAGAACAGTTGCTTCCTGTTATCACTTATGTTATAGTAGCTATGAGCATTCCTTCCCTTACTCTCTGTCGTTCTCTCTCTTGACAAAAGTACACCGCTTGACATGTTATGAACAAAACAGAAAGTGCAAACGTCTCCATCCTGAAGACTTTCAGGGCTACTGACAGAACTGCTGTGTTAAATCAGTAATCCATAACTTCTAATTAGATCATTCAAATGTGCTGGGGTGTAAATTTAAATTACTATGCATTACTCCATTTATTTATGTTCTATGGCATTTTCTTTTCTTTAGGGACAGTCAGAATCTGCCTCATCAGAATCTCATCACTGCAGAACCGGGGGAGAATGAGATCATCTATCCCGATGCAAGCATACGCTCAGACGCCGCCTGTTGGACTTCAACTGCACGCTCCACAACAGACTTCCTGTAGCAGGGTGCCTAGCCCTACAGCGCAGGGGCTATTATTATATTATGCACAACAAAGGGTGTCAAATCAACAAAACAATCATCAAAGTAATCAACAGTCTCATGTGTTATGGAACGGCCAGTCTTCCTCCCAGCCTGTTTCAAGTTCATGTAATTTGCAGTCGAGACCGAGGCCTCAAACGTGGTTTACCAACTCGCAGAATGGGTTGCTTCTCAGCAGTTCAACTTGTGTGGGAAGTTCTTTACCAAATGGACAGGTTGCACCATTGCCAGCTGCTCAGCATGGACCCTCCACTCAAAATCTCAGCCATCATCCCCAGACCTTGAATAGACATACTGTTCCTCAGCAGAACTATAATATGCCACACTTGCACAACGTCAGTAATACAAATGTTCCTTGGTTCCCTTCGAATTATAGCAATCCAAGTTCTGCAACTGAACAGAATAAGCTGACGCATCAGTCAGTTCTACCTCAGTACCAGGCTCTGAATGAACATCATAACAGAATGCAGATTGCGCATCAACCTGCAGCTCAGCCGCAACAAACAGATCGGTCTGCTCAGATTCTGCACAATCAGGCACAGCAGAAAATTCACAATAATCAAGCTCAGGTAACAGGAGGAAAAGGAAATGGTGCTTTATATAACTCTGTTAACCACTTCCCTGCTACTTCACAAAGACTCATCACTCCATCCCAGCCTTCAAACTACAGTCAGCAGACTGGTCAGAGCCACGCAAGCTATAACGGGAATCACGCTCAACATTCATCACAAATCCAGCATCAGCCTTCACCATACAGAACAGAGACCAATTCTTCCGGTTACAGTCATTTAAAACACAGCGAGGACAAGCATCAAAATTTACAGTCACACCCACACCCACCATACCCAGAGCAGAGGAGAAAGCAGAGGAAAAATCAAAGTTCAGCATTAAGGTTACCCCAGGACAATTTCCAGGACCAGACTTCACTCCAACAATGCAACACTACACTAGATTCTGGCCATCAAAGCCAGACATGCCATCCTACTGTGCCTGCCATTCAAGGCAACACATGGCCACAAGAATCAAATGATGCAAGCGCTGGACTCCCTAGGTCCTCACAAGTTACAATATCTTCAGACACTCCTACCAGAGGAGTACCACCACTCAAGCTAATAAATTTGCTGGTAGGGAAATACAAGGCACCTGCTCAAAGGCATGTCACTAATCCTCTGCCGTGCCTCAAGGCCAGCTTTACCACCCAGGGGCAAACACCCAGTCACATTACACCTAATGCAAGCTACCCTCAGACACCAGAATCTACCCCATGCTGTAGTGCACTTGCAACCCTTCACAGTAAAATACTCCAAAGGATCCGCAGTAAGCAGACATCTGTCAAAAGAACAGCCATCTTAAAAGAGAATGAACATGCGCTTGGTAATCAGTTGAAAGCACCACATGTTCAAAGCTTTGAAGGGATGCAGAGTAGAAGATTGCAGTTAGACTCGAACATCGAGAGAAAAGATGGACATAACGGCAATAACTGTCATGGAGAGGTGCAGTACTGTGAGGATGTAGCTGAGTCTCTAGAGCTGGTAAGGGCACTGCAGAAAACGTATCGACAATTCCACAAAGCAGTAGCTGTAGTTCCACCCATTTCTCAGCAGCCCCCCAGTCCAGAAAAAAATGATCATGTCCCCACAAGCGCCGATGACAGCCTTCCTTTCAAGATCGATGCTGTCTGTACTCTTGTTACGGAGGGCAAGAATGTGGAGCAAGAGTCAAATGCACCGAGTCTGCCCAGAGAGACCATCAAGGAATTACTGCAGTTGTTTTCAATACCAGACCCCGAGACACAGGAACCTAACAAACCTGAAGATGGATCTACAGTCGACAGCCTAATACCTGACACTCAAAGCACAGACATTCCTCAGTCTCAGATTGACTCTTCCACATCTCAAGACCCTGTTTGCTCTACTGTCTCGACCTCAAAAAGTCCAGAGGATCACAACGAAGTCCAAACTGGTCAGTCAAATGGCAACATGTTTGATGTGTCCAAGATACAAGTGCTTAAGTTTACACCGAAGAAATTTATTGAGTTTGTGAAGGTTTTAGAAAGCACAACAGAAGGAAGTGTAAAAGAGCCAGTAGCAGATGTTAGGAAGTGTCTCTTGGATCTCTATTGGGACGGAAGCGTAATAAACCTTGTTAAACAAATACAAACAGTCACTGAAGAGATATCTGGCTTCTCTACTGAAGTGTCCATAAAAGAAATGCAGACAGCCGTTTTTCACTACCTTAAACCTGAACTGTTAAAGATGCTGGAACATGGTTACCACATTCTGAAAGATGACACAAACTTACCAGCTGAGGACTTTATGTCGTCATGGTTGAACATCGATGGACAGCCTGCTGATGTAGACAGTGTTCTTTCGGAACCAATTTTGGACTTTAACTTTACCGATTATGCTTTACACGGAAGTTTCAACGCACTTGACATTTATTCCGAGTTTGAACCTTCTACAAAGGTGATCCCTGCAACAACTGACTGCCAGGATGACCAGATGATTAACAAAGAGCTTGCAAACACACAGGTATGTGAAAGTAAATCCACCGATAAAGTCTCCAGCACACAAGAAGCATCAAAGAAGCAAGAAGATGAAAACCTTGAGAAACATCAGCAGCAAGATGTAAATATGAATCCTGAAGAATCTGTAGATGCAAATGAAATAGCAGACACACTGACTGAGAGCGAAACCGAATGCGAACAAGTCTGCGGAGATGCAAGTGAGGATATCGCTTCTTCCTCTGAAATGGTTGAACAGAAATATCTTTCTAATGATGATTCCAGTAATGACTCCCAATTAATTGAACTCTCACTTCTGTCATCTGATGATGCTAGAACCATTTTTAAGGAATACTCTGGTTCTGATTTACAAAAAGAGCCATGCCAAGATGAAGCAAAGGGTTCCACCACCTCAGACAATAAGTCTAATGAGTTCTGCAATTCAACCAATCAAATCAAATTTACTTGCCCTCATGTGACCTACATCGACTGGAATGGTGACGATTTCTGCCCCAGGTGCTGGGAAGAAACTCCTTTGCTGGATCTAGATCTGGAAGAAGCTCTGTTCAGCCCAAAGGCGGTTAGTTCTACTCCTAATAAACAAGATCATCATAATCACAGCTGTAGTCCACAATCTGGAAAGCCAGATTCAAATTGTACTGTATTGTCAGAGGGTAGCAGCATATCTGACTCATCTACTCCAAAGGTATTTGAAGGGACCATCTACGAACCAGACCCTAATCCATGTAATGCAGTAGAAAGCTGTACTCCTCTGTCTGGTAAATCACCAGTTGAAGAACTACATTCACCCGTGTGCACTGAAAGTGTTGGCTTCACTATGCCAGTTGAAGAACAAGTCTGTGAGACCAACAGTTCAAAGGGCCCAAAGTTACCCAAGGCTCTGTCGTATGCACAAAACCTAGTCATTCCAGAGCAGACCAAAACCCCAAGAGATGAAGTTTCTCCACCAAAAAGTCTACCATGCAAAAAGTTCAAGCTAACCAAAACTACAGCAATACCTGCTGGAGATGACCTTTTCACTGCTGGTATTGAGACCACAAAAGCTAGTGCCCAAAAACCACATTCAAATGATCTTGATGTTACTCCAGCTGAAGGTGACCAGAATTGTAAAGATGAAAGAAAAGAAACAGGAGAAGTAAGAAGGTCTCCAATCAAGCTGAAAATGAATGCTCAGTGTACACAATCTGGTACACCAGACCCAAATGTGAATGTATCCTCAGAGACTAGCAGTGTCTCTTCAAATCCTTCAACCTATGGAGTTAATATGAGTATCACAGAACCAGACCCTAATCTAGGTGATTCAGTACAGAACTCTAACTCACCATCTGCTAAATCAGCAGATAAAGAAGCACATAGACTAGTATGTTCAGAGATCGTCAGGGTCACTTTGTCAGTTGAACAAGTTTGTGAGGCAAATAGTTGGTCAAGAGCAGAGTTATCCAAGACTCCCGCACAAAACATTGAACAGAAAAGGCCAGTCATTCTGTCACATACCAAAACATCTAGAAAAAAAAATTCTCCACCAAGATATCCTCCATGTAAAAGGGTAAAGGTTACCAAAACTGTATCAATACATGCTGAAGATGACCTTTTCACCCCTGATATTGTGGTCAAAAAAGCTAGCTCCCCAATACCACATCCAAGTGACCCTACTGTTACTCCTGCTAAAAATAACCAGTATTGCAAATATGAAAGGAAGGAAAGAGGAGAAGAAAGAAAGTCTCCAATCATGTTGAAACTTCAACGTAAGCAACATTCTGGCCCAACCAAAACAGATTCACATGGGAAATGGTACAAGCCATCTGTTAAGTCCCAAGTGCCAAATGTTACACCTCAGCCGAAAAGTTCAGATGCAAACAAAGGCAAAGAACTTGGTAAGACAAAACAAACTGGACAAAACAAAGAAAAGCTGAGATTTTCGCTGTATGGATACAGTAATGGCGACAGGAACAGAATCGTCCATCAATGTACCAGGACAAAGTCGTCCACAGCTCCTGCTTACGTCACAATCTCAAACAGCCTTGAAACTGCACAGAGCTACACGGATGCACCTTCGGCTAAGCAAAAGGTCTATAGCCAGTGGAGTAGCACATTTGTGGAAACAAAAAAGAATACCTCTTCACATAAGAAGCATCAAAAACCTGTGAAAGCAGAACTGAAATCCAGGACACCAGCACTCAAAAGACTTGTTCAAGACAGATTCGCTATGAAAGAGAAGCAATCCACAAAGGATCTGAGGCATAAACAAAGTGCTGAAGATTTTATTGTTGAACAAGAAGCCAAAAGGTTGAAGTGTAACACTGCTGATGAAAACTTATAACCATGGACACACAAACTACAACGGTTCTTATGTAGTATGTTCGAAAATACACTTGTACTCTACGCTTTTCAGTGTCAAATAATCATTGCTTATAAACTCTTTTTATGGTAAATTGTCAAATCTGGATTATTTCAGTGCTGAATCCATACTCTGCTCATTTCTTTTCTTTCACTAGTAATTGCTAGTGAAAGAGAAGGCTCTCTCTCTCTTTTTTTTAAATCTATTTCCAATTCCAGTGATATAACCTACTTTAACGGTTGTTTTGTTTAACTGATAATATACTGTGTTATCAATTTAATTCACCACTTTTTTTTAGTGGTTTTATGAATGCTAAAATATTGTTTTGCTCTATGAGCTGGGAGCTTGATAACTGTGGAACTTTTTTACCTTTTTATATTGTTGAGGTTTTACAATGTATTATTTGTATTTTTTACAATAAAGTTTTGTATGAAGATGTTGTCATGTTACTGGACGAATTAGTTATGACAAACAATACAATTGTTTGAACAAATTATGAACACAGAGGTGTTCACAGTTGTTCACAGTTGTTTGTACAGTGGGGGAAATAAGTATTGAATGTGTCAACATTTTTTTCAGTAAATATATTTCCAATGAGGCTATTCACATTAAATTTTCACCAGACATCAGTATTAACTCAAGAAATCCAGGAATATAAAGAATTCACAACATTAAAGTCCATAAATAAAGTTATGTGTAATAAAGTGGAATTACACAGGAAAAAAAGTATTGAACACGCTAAGAAAAAGCAGTTCTCCAATGCAAGGAACCATCTGTAAGTAATTATACCCCCGTCTGTGAAAATTAATATCAGCTGGGTTAGTAAATTGATGGTCTATAAAAAGGCTTTTTGTTACCAAGGTGTCATAGAAAAAACATCTCATGATGGGTAAAAGCAAAGAGCTCTCCCAAGACCTTCGCAACCTTATTGTTGCAAAACATATTGATACAGATACAGACGTATTTCTAAACTTCTGAATCCTCCAGTAAGCACCACTGGGGCCATCAAACATCACTCCGTCATCAACCGGCCACGCACAGGAGCTCCTCGCAAAATTTCTGACCAGGGAGTCAGAAGAATAGTCAGAAGAGTAGCCCAAGAGCCAAGGACCAGAAAGAGCTCCAGAAACACTTGGAGGCAGCAGGTGCCATCGTCATAGAGAAAACAATAGGCAATGCTCTCCACTGCTCACACTCACCCCACAAGACTCCATTACTAAAGAAAAGGCATGTCGAAGCTCGTTTAAAGTTTGCTACAACTCATTTGGACAAGCCTATGAAATACTGGGAGAGTGTAGTCTGGTCAGACGAGAGTAAAATGTAACTTTTTGTCAGTCATACTAAACACCATGTCTGGAGAAGAAATGACACTGCACATCACCCTCAAAACACTTTACCAACAGTGAAGTTTGGAGGTGGAAGCATCATGGTGTGGGGCTGTTTTTCATCACATGGTACTGGCAGACTTCATATAATTGAAGGAACGATGAATGGACCCCTTTACCGGGAGATTCTTGAGAAGAATCTGCTGCCATCCACCAGGATGATGAAGATGAGACGTGGGTGGAGCTTCCAGCAGGACAACGATCCAAAGCTTACAGCAAAAGAGAAGAGCAAGAAAAGAAAGAGCAGAGGAAAAGGCCAGAAGAATGATGGATCATCGGGGGATGTTGATCACAGATGACTACCACACGATCCTGCAATATCTGAGTTCCCCACAGATCGCTTTAGCTGCAATGGCTAATCAACTCTGGAAATGCCATAGGGATGTTCAGAAACAGATAAGAAAAGTCATAAAAATAAGTAGAGTATTAAGGACTAAAATGTATATAGAGGATATTGCTTTTAATAAAGCGACCAGCATGCAAGTCTGTTCACTGAGCAAAAAAAAACACTTCCTGACCCACATGAATATGAACATGATCTAAGCCAGGCTATTATGTACATGACACCTGAATAAGTATAGAAAGTTAAAATAGATGCTGATATGCTTCTGCTTGTATATGTGTAATAAAGAAGAAGCGCAAGGTGTTAAAACAACAAGGGTTTGAAATGTCTTTGGCTTCCTTATTTTAAACCAGTATCTTAAAAACACAGAGGTTTAAATGTCACTGAGGCCTAATGACGCCTGAAGGTAGATACAACAGGATATTGTGGGTTAGCCTAACATCTTGTGCTCAGTGACTGACAGGGTTTGAAATGCTCTCTGGAAAGTATGTTGTATGCTATTTTGAAAAATGAACGTGTAACCTCTGACTCATATACCGAATTGATGTGATGACAGTTGACACTAAAGTTCCTATTTATAAAAATCGAGATCCAATGTGCCTGCTGAAATTTATATAATATGTCTGAATATGTTCATTCTTCACCAAGATTTCCCTGGTCAAGATCTACGCGTGGTGAAGATATTCTTAACGGCTGTATTGTTAACTGTTATCCTGTTTGAAACTTGTTATTCTGTAAGAAACGAATCCACTTAAGTGGAGATTTGTAAACTCAGGAAATGACTAGTGAGTCCTCTTTTTCTATGATAGACTAAGAATAGAGTTTCTTATTTTCTTCATCTGGTGATCAATGTGTAATCCTAAGGTGTAAGGCCTCTCCTGCCCCAGAGGCTCGGACCTCGACCTGAGTAAGTAACAAAGCTTCTCATTATGATGTAGACCCTAACAATATTTATATTGTATAGCAGGGCCTGGTATTTCATTTTCCTGATAGAAAGCTCACCAGGTGCAACTATCCCTAAGGAATTTATTGCATATTAACCCAGACCATGTCAATATATACATATATAATGATGAATATTGTCTGAACTTCCTTACTGAGAGAAAGTATATCTAATCAGTATGTTTTGGGAAAGTTTCCTGGTCAGAGCTAGAGCTCGACCAAATCCAACCTTGAGGATGCTGTGTATTGGTGTGTGTGTGTGCAGTCTGTTGTCACAGGACGTTCAGAGGTGAACTGATCATCTGACGAGACAACTGGAGCCTAAAAACTCACATTGATGACCTGAGTTGTGCGTCAACTAGGATGTGACTGACGTCCAGATAATCGATGGAGATACTCTTCTGATGCACAGCCATGTGTGGAAATTTTCTAAATGTATCTATGCCTTAACCAATCAGAATCATCCAACCTGATGTAATGACTAGCTTAGTGACTGTGTGAAAGTATACTTGTTGATGTAATGAGTGTCATTGCAGCGCGGCCTACGAACTCCTTTCGGATGAGACTGCAAACTATTCTTCAGTAAAAATTTTCTTCAGTTGATTGCATCTCTTGACTCCTGGCCTTCCTTCATCATATCTGGTCCTTGGGTCTTTAACTGTAACTTCCCCTACACTATCACGAGGATGCACTGACCTGTCCGTCTCAGCATAAATAAACCAGACTGAGATGAAGATTCATTTTACTTCACACAAGAAAAGGAAGATATTAGTTCAATTCATTTTCATTTTCCTAAAATAAACCAAATACATCTTAAAATCATTATTATCTGCTTCTATTAGCTGATTGGTTAGTACAAGAATGAAATAAAACTATCTAACCTTAAAGTAACCTTAGTTAAGTTTGCACAGACTTTCACTTCTCCAAAATCAGTTGATGGAGGAAGGAAGTTTTGTTTGCCAGGATATCTTACAATGTGTGCTATTGCAAAACTGTGTGTGTGTGTGTGTGTGTGTGTTTTGTTGGGGGTGTTTGAGACAGTTTAATCTTTGTACTTCATGTTCTTTTGTCTTCCTAATGAGTTAATGTCTAGAATCTATGCCATTTCAGGTATGTATTGCATTCTGTTCAGACAAGCAAGATTTTTGTGGATTGTAACTTTGTATGTCAAGATTTCAATTATAAATAATTGTCACTACTCAGAAAATTTATATATATATATATATATATATATATATATATATATATATATATATATATATATATATATAATTTTTTTTCTATATACAAACATACATACATACATATATATAAACTTATGGTGTTTATACCAACACCTACTGGATGGGGCAATTTTAATTTCTTTTGTTCTGATTGGTCAGGGGTATGTGTGTGTATGTGCGTGTGTGTGTGTGTGTCATATTTTTGGTTGGATGTGTATGGAAATGCATTATTTATTATTTCATCAGCCTTATGTAAATGTGTGCATGTGTTTGTGTGTGTGTGTGTGTGTGTGTGAAATTGCACCGGAAAGCTATAGGAATAGAACATGCAACAATAATGATCATTAACCTTTTTGACCTAGGCCTGACTCATGAGTGTTTCACAGTCTATGTGAAAGGAAAGAACTTGTGTGTGTGCGTGGGATTGCACCAGAACCAGATTTAACATAATTATATTTGATGATGATGACCTTTGACTTGTCAAGATCATTATATTTGATGATGATGACCTTTGACCTAGACCTGTCAAAACCACTTAGTGATTTTTGGTAGCATACAAAATATACAACCTATCTTCAGGATTACTTGTTGATCACCAGATGAAGTAAATAAGAAACTCTATTCTTAGTCTATCATAGAAAAAGAGGACTCACTAGTCATTTCCTGAGTTTACAAATCTCCACTTAAGTGGATTCGGTTTCTTACAGAATAACAAGTTTCAAACAGGATAACAGTTAACAATACAGCCGTTAAAAATATCTAATGGCAGAAACCACGGATAACCACAGAAATCTTGGCAAAGAATGAACATATTCAAATATATGATATACATTTCAGCAGGCACATTGGATCCCGATTTTTATAAATATAAATTTTAGTGTCAACAATCGCTTTGCTTGTATTTCCTCATTTGTAAGTTGCTTTGGATAAAAGCGTCTGTTACATGAATAAATGTAAATGTAATGTAACTGTCATCACATCAATTCGGTATATGAGTCAGAGGTTACACGTTCATTTTTCAAAATAGCATACAACATACTTTCCAGAGAGCATTTCAAACCCTGTCAGTCACTGAGCACAAGATGTTGGGCTAACCCACAATATCCTGTTGTACCTACCTTCAGGCGTCATTAGGCCTCAGTGACATTTAAACCTCTGAGTTTTTAAGATACTGCTTTAAAATAAGGAAGCCAAAGACATTTCAAACCCTTGTTGTTTTAACACCTTGCGCTTCTTCTTTATCACACATATACAAGCAGAAGCATATCAGCATCTATTTTAACTTTCTATACTTATTCAGGTGTCTTATTATTAATACTTATTATTATATACACTATAAGCCAAAGTTATAGAAGCAGTCGAGTTATTTTTAAAGGTTCCAAAATATTTGAACAGTTAAGGCATATGATCTGATCTATATTATATATACGTACCTTAGATAATGCCTCTCTGAGGGCCATGTTGGAATGTTCCCAAGTCAAAGTACTGTAGAACTCCTCAGCATTAGATCACCTCATCATACTCTTTCCATACCATCGTGCTCTTTGCCTGAAAAAGCAATTCACATTCTCTGTCAGAACATATTTGACAGTTGGGGGTCTAATTCTAAAATCACCAGATACCAAATGTTCAGCAGTTTTGTCTCGCTGCCAAAACAAAATAAAAATGTTTAAACCTTAAGTAATGTAGTCACGGAGGGTGTGTACATTTGTCACTCTACATTCATGGTGGGGATCCTTATAGACTGTGGAACAGAAATGTACTCAGTGTGTCTCCACCGATTTATTTCACATTGCAGTACAACCATTTTTCTTCTTTACCATTATGGACGAAACACCTGTTTCTTTTAAAACATCATCTTTAAATGTTTTTTCTACCTTGTAAATAAACCTTCGGACTTAAGACACGATCTTTGGAAACAACAACGTCTTTACACTATCTTCATGAAGAAATTGTCAAACTAACATCTTGGGGGTTTTTTTCTTGGAGCAAAAGTCAGAGCCTCTCTGATTTCAACAGGTCCTCTTGTTAGGGAATACACAGCATTCCTCTAGGGGTATTAGGATTTCTTGGAGCAGACACTGTAACAGATAGTTGCAGAGTTTCTTCTGTATAACTACAACATAACTACAACATAACTACAACATCTTAGCCATTATTTAAGCACTGAGACGCTCGACTCTCTCCTTAATTCGTTAACATAAGCACATTTGCAAGCATCCTAGTCAGCAAAACCCCCAGAAAACACGTCTCTATCTCACACAGACAGACAGCTGCCAGGAAAGATCACACATTCATGTCAAACAGTGTTACAGAGGTGAGAAATTCACACGACTCAACTGTCAGCCAGTGGGGACATGGGATGTCAAAGCACAGACAAAAGGTTGTGTATTTAGCAACAGTTCTGCGTAAGTATCCTCGCTGGCGAACCATTTTCCGGAAATTTGTTTATAGTTGAAACAAAACGCACGATTCTTTTAAAACACCATCTTTTAAAAAAGGTGTTGTTGTTTTTTTTTTACCCTTAAAGTACCTTGTTTGGAAAGTAGGCTATGTAATACATATTTTCATTTTCTTCAGACATATTGTCACTTCAGTCTCCACAACGAATAACACCGATGGTTTTGGTCTTTATTTCAGTAAAAGAGAACAGCGTCCTCATACAGCCTTGAAGGACTGTAGAAATGTTTCACACATCAGTGTTTTTCTCAACAACATAGGCAATAAATGTTATCTGTTCATTTCTTGACAGAAGCATTACACAAATCATACACATAGGGAGCTACACATACATAAATTGTCCACAATTCTAATACATCTACCACGTTCAGTATTCAGTATTTTCTCATAGATTAGTTATACAAACTGATACTTAGCACAGAAGTAATTACAGAAACAGAGATTCGCTTAAAACACAAATGTACACATCGGTAGGGATCGTAAAACCCTGAAACACACGACTCATCCCTTAATTCATTAACATAAACACACTGTAAGCATTCTCGTGAGCAAACCCCCAGGAAACACATGACCTTATCTCTACAAGGAAAGGAAGGACACAACCCAGACATACAGGTGCCAAAATGACCCACTGATACAGTCGATAGGGTTACCCCCACCCCTGTCATAAAGTAAGTGTCCTCCCACAAAACTCTTGGTCAGGAAAAACACAAAGGGTCATAAATTAAGACACTACTTTGATTGACAGTTTGACAGAAAGCGTCTGCCGTGAAACACGTCTATGGGCGGGGTTTAGAGAGCGAGAGAGAGAGAGAGAGGGGTGTGTCTGAAACACGTATGTATGGGCGGGGTTTAGAGAGAGAGAGAGAGAGATAGGTGATTCGGTTTTAACGTCATTAATGCTTTAACCCAGCGAATGGAAGACATCTCGGAAAAACTTATCTTCTAGTTTAAACAATACGGCGATTCTTTTATCCAACACTTTAACATTTTTACCTCAGAAGGATCTTTGTTTAGAAGTCATGTAATACATGCGATTCTTTATTAAACAGCTCTTTTAATCTTTTTACCTCCTAAAGGTTTATGTTTAGAAGGTATGTAATATGCGTGATTCTTTTAAACAGATTTTAAAAAACGCTTTACCTTCTAAACTTTTTATTCAAAGGCAAACCAGGACTCCCTAAAAACGTAATCAACATTTGTTTTCATTTATTTCACAAAACAAATGTTCTACTCATATATGTACACATTCATCATATATGTACACAAACATCATGCTTTTTCTAACAATGTGTTTACACAAAACGAAATAACCCCACAGAGTAACACAAACACATGCCCAATATTAAACACTGATACGCTTTTCAGACGTATTTCACACCCCAAAAAACCAGACTCATTAACATAAACACCTTTGTTGGGGGGCTACTCCCCCACACACCCCTCTCCACCACTGCCCAGACACACAGGGGCCAGATTGACCCACTGATACAGACGACAGGGTTACCCCCACCCCGGTCATAAATTATGTTACCTACAGAAATGGCGGCCAGAGAAGCACAAAGGGTCATAAATCAGCACACATTACTTTGATTGACAGTTTGACAGAAAGTGTATGATATAACTACTTATGTGTATGTGTGTGTCATATTTTGGTTGGATGTGTATGGAAATTCATTATTTATTATTTCATTAGCCTTATGTATGTGTGTGTGTGTGTGTGTGTGTGTGTGTGGAATTGCACCGGAAAGCTATAGGAATAGAACATGAAACAATAATTATCATTAACCTTTTGACCTAGGCCTAACTCGGGAAAGCAAATAACGACCTAAACAGGGGATATGCGTGGGAAAGCTATCGGTATGAACATGCAGCAATCATTATCATTAACCTTTTGACCTAGGCCTGACTCATGAGTGTTTCACAGTCTATGTGAAAGGAAAGAACTTGTGTGTGTGCGTGGGATTGCATCGGAACCGGATTTAACATAATTATATCAAAGCCAATTAGTGATTTTTGGTAGCATACAAAATATACAAACTATCTTCCCTCTCACATGGTGTGATATTGTGCATAGAGGCAAGACAGACAGGAATATTTGAAATGATATGTGATGTTTTGCAATGATGGACATGATTCATATGAAAAGCAAGTAGATGAAACAGTTTGGAACAGTAGCTGATGATACTCAATATTCTTGCAAATTTCTTGCAGTTGTAATGATGATGATGATGATGAACATCAACACTCGTTTGGTGGATTCATGTTAAAAATCGGCTCTGCCTGTGATTGATGTTAATGATAATCATTTATTTATCACATATACAATACAGCACAGTGAAATTCTTTTCTTTGCATACTCCAGCATGTTAGGAAGCTGGGGTCAGAACACAGGGTCAGCCATTATGCAGTGCCTCTGGAGCAGAGAGGGTATATATATATATATATATATATATATGTGTGTGTGTGTGTGTGTGTGTGTGTGTGTGTGTAAAGTGTGCACTGAGATACAATAATCGGCTCAGGAGAGGCCTTACGCCTCAGTATTACTTGTCGATCACCAGATGAAGAAAATAAGAAACTCTATTCTTAGTCTATCATAGAAAAAGAGGACTCACTAGTCATTTCCTGAGTTTACAAATCTCCACTTAAGTGGATTCGGTTTCTTACAGAATAACAAGTTTCAAACAGGATAACAGTTAACAATACAGCCGTTAAGAATATCTTCACCACGCGTAGATCTTGACCAGGGAAATCTTGGTGAAGAATGAACATATTCAGACATATTATATAAATTTCAGCAGGCACATTGGATCTCGATTTTTATAAATAGGAACTTTAGTGTCAACTGTCATCACATCAATTCGGTATATGAGTCAGAGGTTACACGTTCATTTTTCAAAATAGCATACAACATACTTTCCAGAAAGCGTTTCAAACCCTGTCAGTCACTGAGCACAAGATGTTAGGCTAACCCACAATATCCTGTTGTATCTACCTTCAGGCGTCATTAGGCCTCAGTGACATTTAAACCGCTATGTTTTTAAGATACTGCTTTAAAATAAGGAAGCCAAAGACATTTCAAACCCTTGTTGTTTTAACCTTATCTGTTTCTGAACATCCCTATGGCATTTCCAGAGTTGATTAGCCATTGCAGCTAGAGCGATCTGTTGGGAACTCAGATATTGCAGGATCGTGTGGTAGTCCTCTGTGAACAGCATCCCCCTCATCCTTTTCCTCTGCTCTTTCTTTTCTTGCTCTTCTCTTGTCTTTTAGGGATCTTTTCGCTGTATGAGATGTCAGATTGACCTCTGACGGAGGCTTTAGTAAGATTCAGGAAGACGTCACCAAGAGTTAAAGTTTTGGTTCTGGGTGTAATGTGTTCGATTGGTGAGATAGGAGATACAATGCAACGGGATAAGGTATGGGTTGAGAACTCCATATCAGAATTAGGGCCATCTACAACAATGCACCACATAAGTAACCTTGTCCTAATAAAACCTTTTTAAAAAAAATTCAACTGACGGAGACTGGTTTGTTTTTAGATTGAAAAGGTTAGTACTGTGCCTAGAGATCAGTTCACTGTTTCAGAAAAGTATATAAGGGCATATGTGTGTTTGCATAATTCAGACTTTCTGCAGACTGTCTCACTTTATTTGCTTTAAATAATGTTTCATTTCTTTTGACATCCATAACTCCTGGTCTCTGGAAGTTTTTTGACTTTGGTTGGAGGGATTTTTCCACGACATTATTAGCAGGAGGATAATATTTCTCTTGCTGAAGCACGACCCTGCATTAACAATAACAAGTTCAGTCTAGTCAATTAAAAGTGTGAACACGCTCTCATGTAGTTCAGCTTGGGTTTTAGGTAGATAAAATAATAAGCATGTTATGGATCATCCTTTATTCAGCAGACAGACAGAGTTATTCATTAACAGTTAAGCTTGTTAGAGTACCCTGTACCTGTCGTGGCGAACAAGCTTTGCAGCCTAACAAAAAACCTCAGAGACAGAGGGTTAGTAGATGTCAAAAAGTAAATAAACTTTATTGAAACAATAAAGTGAGACAGTCTGCAGAAGGTCTGAATTATACATACACAAACATGTCTTTATATACCTTTCTGAAGCAGTAAAATGATCCCTTTCACCTTTTCTTTCTAGAAACAAACCAATCTCCATTGCCTTAACTAATTATTCACATCCATATGATACCTTATATTTGTGGCGCATGAGTTGTCAGTTGTACTTTCTTTAAAAGTTTTACCAGACCAGGGTTTTTTTACTTTGTCCCATAATTCACGCTATAGCCTCAGCCTGGTACTCTTCCTCCTCGTAGTCTTATCTTTTATTTTGACACTGATTTGCAAGCTTAAAGGGCTTTGTTTGGAAACACAGTTCTGGTATGTGTCTAAGTGCGTTTTTTTATCGCCATAGAGTGAGACTGGTTTAGGCAAAACACAGGGTTCTTAATGTACACACTTAGAATGTCACTTGTCAGAAAGTGTTTTATAGTTTTAAATGATACCTGCTGTTCAGAGAGGTACGGGCTGACACAGAAAACAATTAGGCCTACTGTTCAGTAAGACACAGAATTCATCCAACTCAGTACACACTTAGAATATAACTTGATCAACAAGTGTACTATGGGTTTAGATAATGCTTCTAAGTAATAATTCTAACTATTGGTCATACATATTAGATTATACTTTATTAACATATCCAAACATTAGTAAACTTTGCAGGTACACACATTGATTAAGAAAACCATAAATTCCAATAAATTCCAATAAAACCATAAACTCCTTTAAGCATTCATGTAAATTTTTTTGTTTCATGCTTTGTAGGGTTAAACTGTAGGGTTAAAGTGTGTGTGTGTGTGTGTGTGTGTGTGTGTGTGTGGTAATACAGGAGTAATACAGGTTTTTTTTTTTACACCATTCACATGGATTTGCTGATGGTCAGGATTGCGTGATGCTAGCTGAATATCAGACCAGACAGTGTCTCAGTCAAAGTCAGTTTCTAAGTCAGGATAGTGCCTTCTTGATATAAGGGAAGAGGTTTCAAGTACAAATCTATAAAGATCAGAGACCAGACATCTAGAGGTCTTGCAGCATGTGAATGTTTTATGGAGCAAATGTCAGTGGTTGATGGCATGCACCCAAAGATCTGCCCTGAGCTGCAGATAAAAATGTAAGGTTGTTGCTGACTTTAAGGTCTTGATATTACCGCTGACCACTAACATATGAATATCTCAGTCTTTCCATGGAGTGAAAGTAACTGGCCTACCTCCAGTATTTACATTTATAGCATTTGGCAGGCAACCATATACAGAGCGACTTACATTTATACAACTGAGCATTTAAGGGTTAAGGGCCTTGCTCAAGGCCTGAACAGTGGCAGCTTGGCATTGGCAGTGCTGGGGTTTGAACTCACGACTTCCCGATTACTACCCCAACATCAATATACAACATTTTGTTGTTAAAAATGGAGAGCTGTGATGCCGTACATATAGACCTACACCTGAACTCTGAGCCCATCCCCATACTTGCACTAACTGAGTGATACGCATAGCTGACACTGCTTGATTGAGATATTTGCATTGATGATATATTGCACTCTCCATCTTTTCCACTAATGCAAACCAGGACACGTGCATGAGGGTTCAACTAAGCAATCAGAGGCCTTGTTGTGATTGACCAATAATATAATTCAAAGTTTGGGACTGCCATGTAGGTCAGTGGTTAAGACATTGGATTATTGCTTGGCTGGTTGTGAGCTCAAATCCCAGCACTCCCAAGATGCCCCTGCTGGGCCCTTGAACAAGGCCATTGGTCTGCACTTATAGTGAGCTTGTTCTAAATGTCTTTGGATGTTCCTGAATTTAGTTTGTTTCAGTAACCAGCAGGGGGAGATAGCAGAAGCGCTAATAGAGCTTACAAAATTCATTCCAGGCAAAATATTCATTTTAACAATGGATACCCAGACTTGTAGCGAGTTAGGTAGGTGTGACCATTCATCAAGTTCTTCTAGAGGCTTGTGTTACAGTTTAATTATGCATAATGCTAAGATTCCTGCGGGAAGAATACCTGCTTATTTAACTGAAATAATGTTAAAGACTGTAGGAAATTATGTAAGAATTTGGGTAAAAGTGAATAGAAATGTAGAATAAGAAACATTATCCTATGGCTGGGGAAAAAGCAACTTAGAAAAGACGTGTCTGTACAGTTGTGCAAAGAGGGGCCCCTTGATGAAGCTTATTCATTAGATTAATCATATTTATTTTGACAGGTCTAGGTCAAAAGGTCATCACCAACGTCATTGGACAGACCTAGTTAAAGATACATATCAGTAGTAAACTTTAAATCCGGTTCCGGTGCACACACACACACACACACACACACACACACACACACACACACACACACACACACACACACATACCCCTGACCAATCAGAACAAAAGAAATTAAAATTGCTCCATCCGGCAGGTGTCGGTATAAACACCATAAGTTTATAGAAGAAGAAGAAGAAGAAGAAGAAGAAGAAGGCCTCACCCACCCTCTAGGTTTAAAATACTCTGTACTTCGAACATCGTGTGTGATCTTATAACATGGCTGATGCTTGTCCTAATGCCCCGAAAAAAGCTCACTCTTTTTTGGGAAGATTAGAAAAAAATTTAGAGCGTGAAAAGATTCAATATTGGGAGCTGTGCTACTGACACACACAAGTTTTTTCACATAGATTGTGAAACAGTCACGAGTTAGGCCTAGGTCAAAGGTGCATTTCCACACACACACACATACACGCACAGACACACACTATTTCACATTATTTAAAAGGAATTTGCATTCCCACCAATATCCTCTGTTTAGGCTAACACTCATGAGTCAGACCTGAGTCAAAAAGGTAATCAGACGAAGTTAAAGATAATTATTGTTGCACGTTCTTAGCTATAGATTAATCATTGATTTTGACAAGCCTAGGTCAAAAAGGTCATCACCAACGTCCTTGGACAGACGAAGTTAAAGATACATATCAGTAGTAAACTTTAAATCCGGTTGCGGTGCACGCACACACACACACACACACACACACACACACACACACACACACACACACAGAAGATATCCCTGACCAATCAGAACAAAAGATACCTGTTTAAATATTTAGGACATAGATAATTGATTATTATCAGTAGTAAACTTTAAATCCGGTTCTGGTGCATTCCCGCACACGCAAACACACAAGTTCTTTCACATAGAATGTATTCATACATAGTATGATCACGTGCATTCCACACACACACACACACACACACACACACACACACACACATACATAAGGCTGGTGAAAAAATAAGTAAATGATTAATAATGAATTTCCATACACATCCAACCAAAAATATCACACACACACTTTCTTTTCACATTATTTAAAAGGAATTTAAGTGCTATGTTCTAAATTACCATGATTATGAACACAAGTTGTTAAGTTGAGAATCATTTTTAAAATTACGTTGCTCCATTTAGATTTTCTCCAGCAGAATACAGCCTTTTAAACCAGGAAAAATGACTGCCTTTAAGTTGTATAACAACAGTAACTAAAATCCAGTGTGATTTACAATACAAATCTCATACGTAACATCTCTGCAGGATTTATAGACGTTAAAGCACTGAATGAAATGAGCAATATAGACAAAAAAGAAACACTCTGCGTCTAGTACTTTTATCTCTGTCATAGAACTATCCACAGTCCAAAGACTGCTAATTCTGCTCAAAGAGCAAACTGACTACAATGGAGCTAGAAGGCTTTATGTGCGAATGACAAAAGATTTTAAAAATAGATAAAAAAATGTTTCAATACATGAAATTAGATTACACAATGTAGTTGAGGTTTACGTGAATAAGCGGAAATGTAATCATGCTTTTCTTTCCTATAGCACAAATGAAAAGCCCTCTCTAGATGAGCAGATTTGTCAAATGAAACTTGTTCATTCTTTTCCACTGCTACGGTAAACTAAAGAGTAGATATTCAAATTACACTGCTAAATATGACTAGCATTAGCTACGTGTAGTAGTGCAAAATAGTCCATCAACTGTATTAGCAGGTGTAGCCTATACATGAGTCCACTGCTGGTCATATCACAATTGAGAACATGCCCCAAATTCATTGCTTTAGTAGAATTTAATTGTAAGTGAAATGATACTCACATTGAAATGTCCTTTGTATAGTATTGGTTCAGTCTACAGGTCCTCTAACACAGTCTTAACTGTCTGAATTTGTCCAGACATGTGAAATGGGTAGGGGAGGGGACTTGACATTAATGACTTGAAGTTATCAAGACTTAATTTTGTTAAGTTACTGCTTTCTTCTAGAACTCAATTAAAAGATCTTGTATGGTAGCACTACTTGTATTGTTCTCTGCTTGATAGATCGCTTTGCTTGTATTCTTTCATTTGTAAGTCGCTTTGGATAAAAGCATCTATTAAATGAAAAAATGTAAATGTAAATGTACTACAAGTTAAATTTTGTTTTAAATCAATTAAGGCAGACATTTCAGTTTAAATTACACACAATATTAAGTTAATGTAATTATCGACATTATTATGTCAATACATCTCATCAAAATAATGTTTACAACTTTAAATATTTAATCAAATCAATAAATTAGAATTTTTATCTTGCAACCACGGATTTAATTAAGTTGTGATAATAGGTCCCTGAATGACTTTTTAGACAAAAGCGTTGTGATTATTTCTGATGACGAGTTTCCTGAGACAACAGGAAACACACACACACACACATACATACATGCATATCTCTGTCTAACACTCCTGAGCCAGGTCAAAGGTCATCACCAACCGTCATTATCTTCACAAGTGTAGGTCAAATATTAATATCGGTGGTCCTTCACATAGATCCGTATGTTCAACATTTAAAGATGATGTTTTAAAAGAAACGGGTGTTTCGTCCATAATGGTAAAAAAGAAAAATGGTTGTACTGCAATGTGAAATAAATCGGTGGAGACACACTGAGTACATTTCTGTTCCACAGTCTATAAGGATCCCCACCATGAATGTAGAGTGACAAATGTACACACCCTCCGTGACTACGTTACTTAAGGTTGAAACATTTTTATTTTGTGATGGCAGCGAGACAAAACTGTTGTACATTTGGTATCTAGTGATTTTAGAATTAGACCCCCAACTGTCAAATATAATAATAATAAATTAATAATTAATATTAAATACGTGTGAGCAGATGCTGTAAACTATGGATCTGATCCAATGTTATTTGGGAACAAAGATCAAGCTGAATTTTCTCAACATAAATGTTGTGTGTAGTTTTTTATCAGATTGTCTAGACGTACATCACACATCTGATGAACGAGATTTCCTCTCCCGTGCTGTAATGATGGCTGGAAACTAGGACTTATTGGCATATACTGTAGAAAGGTCATATAGAACATAGAGAAATCTCATTGGGAATTAAGTCACCTTTCACGTTGCCTTTTATTCTGATCACAACCAGACAGTTATATTGTGTCTGGAGTTTAGTCTTTGTTTAGACTTTTTTGATGCTGAAGAAGCAAAAATCTAAGGATCCCTTAACCTTCAGACTAATGATTTGCCATTTCTGAACACGATGCTTGAAAAGAAACACGTATAACGAACGTGAAAAGGTGGAAAGGGGTTCTATGAATTAGTAAATGGGTATCTCTCTCTCTTTATATCTCCATTACAGCAGTGTTTAAACAGATACATAGCAGACAAATATACATATAGACAGTTTTATTTTGTACACGCATACCAACTTAATCTTCACCTATCATCGTTCCCTGTTAACCAAATCTGTCACCACCCAATAAAACAGTTTAAGTCACTAACCAAAGTAAGTATACAAACTGAACTTGATTGACTGTGATTGGTCAGGGGTATCTTCTATGTGTGTGTGTGTGTGTGTGCACCGGAACCGGATTTAAAGTTTACTACTGATATGTATCTTTAACTAGGTCTGTCCAATGACGTTGGTGATGACCTTTTGACCTAGACCTGTCAAAATAAATATGATTGATGATAATGATCATGACCTTTGACCTAGACCTGTCAAAAATAAGGTTACAATATATACAAACTATCTCTCACACACACACACACACACACACACACTTAAGGCCTCATGCAAGTTGCGCTATCGCACATCTGCGACAGTAAATTTTGTTAGGAAAACACGTCAAATGGCCTCGGACAAAGACACAAACTGAGGAAAAAGCAGCCAAGGAACTCACACACACACATAGTTACAAAATCTAATGAGCCTTTATTGGCAAATGCTACTTCTTTGCAGAGTATGGTTTCACGTGGGCTTTGGGGGGGAAGGTGTCCGTTTATTAACTATTTAAGGACGTAGTTTTATAGTTTAAGTTTGTGAGCTAGCAGGGTCAGTGTAGGTATAAGGAGTAAATTATCCTACAAGACCTGATTTAAATGCAGATAAGACTCCAAATTCCTCAGTTAAGGTTAAAAGATGAGCTTTTGAAGGGTGTTGAATTAAAAAAAAAAATTTAACTAATATGTCATCTAGATATAGTGGTGCTACGTGGTGCTGTCTATCATGGATAGAGATGCGTCATGAGCTGAGCTAAAGTTTCAAGGAATAAGGCAAAGAGTCCTGGGCTTAAGGGGCAACCTTGAAGCAACGCTCCAAAGATAATGAACAAGGGAGAGCTGTTAGGACCATTGCTGAGGGGTCGAAATAGAGTACTTTTATCATATGAATGTAACTCTCGCCAAGCTCCATAGCTTCCAGAACGGTCGACAAGCAAGGGCTGTCAAAAACTTTCACGAAACCTAGAGATAAATCTGTAACTGGAAATTTAATATCAGGGTCATTGCTGATTATGTAGAGCAGCTGCATAATGTTATCTACAGCGACATGACGTCTGGTAAAACCGGTGGCTCGGAGTGAACCACGAATGACATCTTGTAGGTGTCTGGAGAGGAGTTTGATTTAAATTTTAAGGAGATTTCCATGGGCCGGTAGCTGCTGCAGACAGTAGGGTCTTTATCCCTGGAAAGACAACTCCTCTCTATAGGAAAATGAATCAATGACCATTAAGGTCCCATAAAGACTTCCATTCTCTCACCATCACCCTTGATGTTAATAAAACACGCGCGCACACACACACACACACACACACACACACACACACACACACACACACACACAGAAACTAGAAAGTGCTCTGAAACTCCTCTGTCCTGAACAAAAACTTACTTGACTGTTACACTGACACTGGAGGCCCCTTCCATCAATGTTAACTTCACCATATCAACTTCATCGTCATAGAAACAATTATATTTTTCTTTGGTACCATAGATTTGTAAATATGTTTGTTATTAGATTATGTGCAGCGTCCACCATACAAGAATGAGTTGTTACTATGGAAACAGTAACTTTAAAATGAGTGAATGAATATAAACCTGCGATTTGAAGGACATGGGGTATTACAGGAAGTACAAGAGCACCACCTTGTGGTATAATAGGACACAGTAGACGAATATTTGATTTGCTTTTAAGACACATAAAGGCATCAACCGTACTGGCTTCATATTTGCTTTATAGTTCCTGACACTCAAAGGATTTTGTTAAAATACTACAATGTTGAATTTTAAAAACGCAATAGACCTCTTAGTGATGGGATTTGAGATGACTTCTTTCACACCCTTGTGCCATTGCACGCACCAAAAAAAGACAACTCTGACTTTACGATTTGCTAGTCCAGCCACTAGATGGCGCCAAATAACCACCACATGTGTGTTATAGCGTTTCTTATCATTATTATATAGTTATCATATATCTCCTGTGTAGTTTAACTATTTTTCAGATAGTGTCCTTGAGTTTAATGCCACTTCTTTTCATATTAACCTTCTTCTGTGTATATTGTTTACATCACACTGTGTTTATGGCAAAATATCAAGTAACATAATAGGCATTTCCATTTCCAGGGAGCCTGGGGCACAAGGCGGGGTACACCCTGGATGGGGTGCCATCCATCGCAGGGCACAATCACACACCCATTCATACAATATGGACACTTTGGACATGTCTTTTGCATGTCTTGGACTGGGGGAGGAAACCGGAGTACCCAGAGGAAACCCCCGCAGCACGGGGAGAAACATACAAACTCCACCCACAGTGGTGGGAATCGAACCCCCAACCTTGAAGGTGTGAGGCAAACGTGCTAACCACTATTCAAGTTACATTTACTGTTGTGGAATGTCCTCAAGACAAGCTAATTCCTGTTATCACTTACATTTAACCAGCTATAACAGTCGCTCTCTCGCCAGCCTCCATTTTGTTTTCTCTCTCATGATGTTATTAAGACAAAAAAAAAAACAAAAAAAAAAAACAAAGCTTGTCATGTTACTGAGAAACTGGAAATGGAGAAAACTTTCCAGTGGCGGGAAACTTACTGGCACCGGAGACTCCTTCCATCAACATGTTTTTATTACAACATATTTTTATTATTACTAGCCTTACACTAAATAAGACGTCTACCATACAAGTCCCTGTGAATTAGCCGTTACTATAGAAGCAGTAATATATTAGAAATAGAGAAAATTACAACAAATATGAAATTAATCAACACCCTTTGACCTGTCAGACAGAATCGACAATTCTACAGCGCTGTGGAATAGGAACGTTGCTGCATTGCGCTGTTTTGTTATATAAGGGTGTGAATACAGTTTCCTGGACAAAAAAAGGGAGGCAGATAGAGATTGAATGGGACAGACATGAATTAATTATTTTTTCTTTAAGTTTTTGTTTTTGTGGGCTGGGGGTGTAATGTAACAGGAAGTGGAGGAGGTGAATGTGCAAATCAAATCAAAACGCTGAACAGATTTGCTGACTCAGAGTGGGCTGAGAGAAAAGGGGGCGGGGTTCTTTCCTGTGTGGAGAAACTGCAGTAGTTTGCAACTGGAATACTCATGAGCATGGTACACTACAGCAGTGGTGCACATTCCCACACACACACACACACACACACACACACACACACAATGAGATCACAGACCGCCCTGCAGTAGGCCTATTGCAGGTGTCAGGTATGTAAAACAAGCCTGAAAGCTAAATGTGTCCTGTGCAGTACAAGCATGTCCTTGTCTTGTTTGTAGGGCATCCCTTCTCCCTTCTCAAAATAAAAAGCACAGTTCGCACTGATATATTTTTAGCCACCAGATGTAGCTAAAGTCTTTCATTCTGTCTTCATTCATGTCTTGGGTCTCTCAGTGATCTCAGAATAATTGAGCATAATGATCAATGCAGGGACTTGGAGCGAGGTGGCAAAAAGTTATGAGCTCACACTAAGGAGTGGTGAAAGAGCTGATTTGTTTCTTGATGCAAAATGAATGGTCACATAAATTCAATTCAATTTTATTTGCATAGTCTTTTGACTACAGACATCCCTATAGAGATCCCTAATGAGCAAACAAGAGGCGACAGCGCAGTGTACAGGTGTAGAAGAGTAAAGATAGACAGTACTGTGTGTGTAGAAAGGATGTTCAGATTGTGAATAAGAGGCCTGTATATACACCTGTGTATCTTTATGAATACAGCAGCAGCTCTTAATCCTAAATATGATGTAAATGAACCTGAGCTAGATATGGTTCATGAAGTGATTTATGAGACTGCTAAGATACATGATTACAACATATTTGTCTAATATTGGGCATCATGATGGTGCAGTGGGTAGCGCTGCATCCTCACAGTGCCAGGGATCCCTGTTCGAGCCTGAACTGGAGTTACTGTCGGTGTGAAGTTTCCCTTATTGTCTCCATGTGGGGTTCCTCTGGGTTTTCCAGTTTCCCCCTCAAAACATGCCAGTATGTGGATTGGCAACTTTAAAAATGCCTCTAGCTGTGAATGTAGTACAGAATACCCACAATGCATTGCAATATATATATATGCACAGGCACAGAATATACCCACAATGCATTACAATATATGCGCAGGTACAGAATACCCACAATGCATTACAATATATGCGCAGGTACAGAATACCCACAATGCATTACAATATATGCGCAGGTACAGAATACCCACAATGCATAACAATATATGCGCAGGAACGGAATACCCACAATGCATTACAATATATGCGCAGGAACGGAATACCCACAATGCATTACAATATATGCGCAGGAACGGAATACCCACAATGCATTACAATATATGCGCTTACAGAATACCCACAATGCATTACAATATATGCGCAGGTACAGAATACCCACAATGCATTACAATATATGCACAGGAACGGATGGGTATTCAATACCCACAATGCACCTGCCCTAGTAGGTCACCAGGACATTTCGTACAATATTTAGTTTGCGCTGCGAAGGTCACGTGATCATCGTAACCGGTGTTTTGTGTGTTGGTGGCTCGTGCTGTTATATGCCAGCGTGCACTCGTTAACGTTTTGGCGCAGTGCGAATCATCAGTGCCGTTCAATCCCACGCGCTCTCCGCCCTTCTCTCCCACCGTGTGACTAAATCTCCCTCATCGCCATATCAACCGCTGGCACACCGTCAGCGCGCGGGCGCGTGAACAAGTCTCTTAATATACGATCTCTCGTTTTCCGTTCCGTTACGGGGAGAGCCCCCCCCCCTCTCTCTCACTCAATAGAGCACGCTCGAATAAGAATTACGTCAAAGCGTTTAAGCCGGTGCAGGTGCAGCAAGGAGGGCACGAGCACTAGGGAAACGCGCGCGTGCTTCTGTCTTGTCTTGTCTTCTCATCTCATCTCATCTCTTGCTCTCTTCCACACACACACACACACACACACACACACACACACACGCGCGTGCGCGCGCTTACACGGAGAGGGGAAAAAGGAGTCGGGTAGCACAAACGACACACAAGAAAGAGAGCTCGCGTTTCACGGGTTTCATGCATGCGCGTGCTAGTGATCCACAGGCGTACATATAAAGCGAAGCGTGGGAAAGCGCGGTTTTCTCCGGGGATCTCTCAGAGTCACAGGCAGCTGCTGTAAGCAGACTCATCTGCGCTCTTCCCGGTTTCCGCCATGGCTCAGGAGAACGGAGAGACCGCCAAGGACTCTTGGAAAAAGCAAGTGGACGACATCAAGCAAATGTTTGAATTCAAGGAGATCCTCGGCACGTGAGTAACTTTCTCTCTCTCTTTCTTTCAGGACAATAGATCTAAAAAAAGAAAAAAAAAAAGAGACAACAAGAGCGCGAGCTGCCTGTAAACGGCGCGAGACACACACATCTGTGTATATAAAGCACACACACACAGAGAGATTGAGAGACAGACAGACAGACAGAGAGAGAGAGAGAGAGAGAGCTCTCTGACCACGCCAAGTTTGTCGGTGATGTTTACGAAACGAAATGCGCTACTGCTACTTGCAAAGCACGACTTGTGTTTTGCTGGTAAACAAAACAAAGCACACGACATGACATGCTTCCGCTAGGCGTGATGGCCAGGAGGAAAATAAAAGCTGTGCAGTAAACTGCTTTGTGATCTTACTATCACATCTATATTCCATCCAATGTCGTGTTTACCATGAAGGAGGGAGGATATGGTGCAAGATCTTATACCGTGATACTTCATCTTCACGATACACAGTGTTTAGTATCGCCAATATGTTACCTGAGGCAGGAAGCAATGATGAATTTCACTGCACTGTATATTAAAATAATCATGAAATCAACATCATGCAAGAATGAAAACGCGACCGAAGCGTGCTCTTCATAGGAAAATAACCGACACGTGGAGAAAAAAAAAAAAGTATTAATTTCCTAGAACAGCACATCATGAAGTGTTTTATTCCTCTTCTACCACAGCAGTCTGCCAACAGGCACACAATGGAATTCATTCATGAATTAAACATGATGCTTTTTATCCCTTTATAGCTACTTTTAATGTTAACTTGTCTCGTGATACAACGTTATATCACTTGTGTTAGATCACTTCTGCCTGTTGTTCCCTCCCCTTTTCTCTCTTGAAGTTAATAAGGCCAAAACAAAACAAAACCCAGCTTGTCCTGCTACTGAGAAACTCGAGAGAGACTTTTCCATGGCGCAAAATAAAGCACTGACGCTGGAGACTCCTTCCATAAATGTTAAATGAGCGTTAATTTAAGGAATCCTCTATGATATCAATGATTATACGGTTTTCTTCTATAACACTGCTTTTTTTTTTTTATTATTAATGTGTGTGTATTATTAGCTTTAGGTTCTGTAGATCTTTTGACATGCATGTCCCTGTGGATGAGTGTTAGTATACTTGGTGGTGTAAACTGTCAATCTACCGATGCCTACACTACTAAGAGGTTTCTTAAAGGTTCTTAAGGAAACCCATTTGTTTTAAAGTTCTACATCAACCCTATTATTTGTTCATTCTTGTCACGTGCGTAAAAGGCCATGCGCGCGATGTTGAACAACCGATGGATGATAAAATTCATTCTCCTTGATGTGCCTGCTTTCGCTTATGTTCTGTAAATAGCACCCGGATTGTTTTCCCCCCTCGGTTATTGAGTCGTAATGAACTGAAGCAGCAGTTTTGCATGAACACGAGAGTCTGTGTGGCGAAATGAGAATCGAGTCCCTTCATCTCGGTATTGATTCATGAGTCAGTGTGTTTAGCATCTCGCTAAAGCAGTCGTTCCTGTTCACGGGCTGCTGTATTTTCATAGACTAATCCCTTCATGCACTTGATGGACCTAGATTAACCGTCCTGGATTATGGCATGAAAATAATCCTGTTCTTTGCTCGTTGGGCACGAACAACAGCCTGGTTTATTAAATCCTACATGAACCATAATATAGGCTTCCGGTTTGATGGCTGACTGCCCTTGAGGTTCTGCCACTCGGCAGGGGTCATGGTGTGTGTGTGTGTGTGTGTGTGTGTGTGTGTGTGTGTGTCCCAGAGCTCAGTTTATGACTGCACATGGTAATCTCCTCTATAAATCTGATGAGGCGGATCTGAGCTTGGTGCTAGGACACTGCCGTCATAGCAACCTGTGAGCCAGGAGTCATGGCAACTTGTAGCCCTGCCAAGCAGTTATCTGGTAGCCTTCTCACTCTACATCTACCACACACACACACACACACACACGTACATATAATTCTTTTCTCATTGATATTCAGCTGTTTGCTTGATGAGACGTTGTCTTTAAGTAGCTCTGTACTCAAAATGCACTTTTAATCCGTTAACTCATCAGATGGTTGAGTCGGATTATACAGATTGGCGTTTTGGGTCAAATTGATTCGGAAGTGTTACATAGGAGCTCAGTCCGCTTTCTTTCTCTTAAGCCTTCCCTGAGAAATTTGCAGTGATGTCTGGATAGATGCCTGATTTTGCAGGCAGATGCTGACTCTTTTTCCTTTTTTTCGGGGGGGTATAAAGTTACATATCATATTTATTTACCTAGCATCCATATCCATATTAAACAGTCGTGGACTGTTTGAAATCGGAGAAGCACAATCCCTCAGACTGATTAAAGGGGCAAATATGATGATGGTTACACGAGTGCCCAAAATCACTAGGCTGGATGCAGTTAGGTTTTTTTATTCGTAGTTGCTGGATGGACGAGTTGGTTCAATAGTCTGCTGCTGATGTGGTCACCCATGTGTTTTTGTTTTTTTTTTTCTCCCTCCTCTCATTCTACAGGATGCATTCTGGTCATTGGTAGAAATTGTTTTTATTTGTTGAATAAATTATATCGCACAGATAGTTGAATGTTTTTGGCAACCGTTACGAAACTGAGCAAAATGCAGAGCAGTGCAGCACAAAGCCGACATGAACTTCTGACAACAGCATGTGGAGTAAATAAAAACGAACACATGGCCAGACTCAAATATTTTACATGAGCGGTGGGAGAAGAGAAGAATGCTGTTCGTAGCCAAAATGTTAGGCTGAGAGATCATCAGCATAGAATAAGGAATATGGTCACATTCCCTTCCATTTGAAGTACGCACTCATTTTTGTTAATGCACTTGACTAGAAAAGTAGCTCGTCATAACGGGCAACCAAAACATGGGACTGGGCAACGCCATGGAGCTTTCAACTGTCCACCCACGAGGAAGAAAGACTCTTTATATCGACATGCAATATCATCATGCAACATTTACTAGAAATAATTGAAAGCTGGTGTATCCCAATGCTAACAAATATAAATAAATATAATTGTAAATGATCAAATAATACTCTATATATTAAAACTGCCAGACCATGTGTGATGCAGACATCCTGGTCTTATGAAAAACATCCATGTGTGTTCATTTAATTGTTGCCTGGACACGAGTTTTATTACATTGTTTAAAAACGTTATTACAGACGTCACCCAGAGGCACTAATCCACTCTTTATTCTCTCATCACTCGGCTGTGTATTAACCGTGCCTTTGGGTCTTCTGGATAATTCTACCCAAAGCCAGACAGCTAACCTTCTCACCTCCTGATACACTTTTTTTTTTTTGTTTAGACAGGCTTTCTCTTCTGAATGTGGACCTTCTTGCTATCAGGGTTCTCCCATTCATCTACTTCCTCACTCTGAGCTGTTAAATACCAATTATGCACATCATATTGGACTTGTATTGGGCTTGAGTTGATTGCCGATGCTATCAGGAATCCCAGACGGACTTCCTTTATGAGCTATCGATATGAAGGATCATATTTTTTACATGGCAGAATAATGCGCTGTGTGATTTTGAAGTTGAGGCTGTTATAAATTGTTAAAGTACCCTTGAGCATGCCATTTTAAATCATTAAAAATAATCTTTATAGAATAAAGTATGTTTATTGCGCCCTAGACTACACTACACTGTCGCTACACCTGTACTTTAATTAAAAAAAAAAATTACAAAAAATGCCAGGATCTATAAATGTACATGAGGATATGATTTGTAAACATGCTGCGACTTTCTGCTGTCCCTAAGAGTCTAGTATCATTAATGTTTTTGTTGTTGTCGAATTAGCCGGCTGCTCGGTGCTAGTAAACTACAGCGCCCTCCAGTAATATTGGCACCCTTGGTAAATATGAGCAAAGAAGGCTGTGAAAAATGGTCTTTATTGTTTAGCCTTTTGATCCTTTGTTCAAACAATTCACAAAAATACTCTGCTCTCATGGATATCGAACAATTGCAAGCAAAACACAGGTTTATCCAAAAAAAAAACTTTGTTAAATACGGAATCTCTCCAGATCCTTCACATTTCGAGGTCCACGCTGGTGGACTCTCCTCTTCAGTTCACCACACAGGTTCTCTATGGTTTTCAAGTCAGGGGACTGGGATGTTCATGGCAGGACCTTGATTTTGTGGTCAGTGAACCATTTTTGTGTTGATTTTGATGTATGTTTTGGATCATTGTCCTGCTGGAAGAGCCAACCACGGCCCATTTGAAGCTTTCTGGCAGAGGCAGTCAGGTTTCATTTAATGTCTGTTGATATTTGATAGAGTCCATGATGCCATGTATCCTAACAAAATGTCCTGATCCTCTGGTAGAAAAACAGCCCCAAAACATTAAAGATCCAGCACCATATTTAACTGTGGGCATGAGGTACTTTTCCATATGGCTACCTCTCTGTGTGCTCCAAAACCACCTCTGGTGTTTATTACCAAAAAGCTCTATTTTGGTTTCATCTGACCATAGACCCCGATCCCATTTGAAGTTCCAGTAGTGTCTGGCACACTGAAGACGCTCGAGTTTGTTTTTGGATGAGAGTAGACACTTTTTTTCTTGAAACCCTTCCAAACAACTTGTGGTGATGTAGGTGAGTTCGGATTGTAGTTTTGGAGACTTTCTGACCCCAAGACACAACTAACTACTGCAATTCTCCAGCTGTGATCTTTGGAGATTTTTTGGCCACTCAAACCGTCCTCTTCATAGTGCGTTGAGACGATACAGACACATGTCCAATTCCAGGTCGATTCATAACATTTCCAGTTGACTGGAACTTCTTAATTATTGCCCTGATGGTGGAAATGGGCATTTTATTTTCTCATAGCCACTTCCCATTTTGTGAAGCTCAACAACCTTTTGTCGCACATCACAGCTATATTCCTTGCTCTTACCCATTGTTATGAATGATTAAGAGAATTTAACCTGTGTGTTACCTCATATGTTTTATACCCCTATGAAACAGGAAGTCATCGTTGAACAATTTCCTGTTCCTAGTCACCCAGGTGTACTAAAAAACAAAACAAAAAGAAAACAAAGTAATATATTAATGGGAATATACTTCAGATATATTTTTCTCATATGAATTCATAGGAGTGGAAATAATTGTTGCACACCTTTTATTTATTACACGATAAACCAGTGTTGTTTGCAATTGTTTGATATTCATGAGAGCAGAGTATTTTTGTGAATTCTTTTTGTGAACAAAAGATCAAAAAAATTCAATAATAAAGACAGTTTTTCACAGCCTTCTTTGCTCATCTTCACCAAGGGTGCCAATATTATCGGAGAGCATTGTAGCTTGTATTTGTCACAAGTGAGATTTCAGTATCCGAGTCTCAACTTGTATTTTCTCAGTGATTTAGTTAAAACTCCAAGTATATCATCATCAAAACTATTCTTCTTTACTAGCACTAGCTAAGTTAGCTCTCTAGCTAGATTAGCAGGCTGCTAACTGCTAGTAAACTAGCTTGTATTTGTCACGAGTGGCATTTCGGTATCGGAATCTCGACTTGGATTCCCCCCCCCGTGACTTAGTTAAACCTCGAAATATACCCTAATCCAAACAATCTTTTTTCACTAACATTAGTTAATTTAGCTCGCTAGCTAGGTTAGCAACCGTCTGTGGCGTTTTTGGGTAGCTTAACATTCCGTGCTCTTTGACATGATTGGTCCAAAGCTGTGGAGATTCAGTGGCATTATTTGTCTTATTTTTATTTTGTTCTTTTACAGAAATATCATGGATGTCTGTTTTAAATAAAAATATGACTGAGCTTAACCTCAGTAATCAGAATGAGCTGCCCACGAGGAGTAGCCCCACTAACCTGATGAAGAAAAAGATTTGATCTTGTGCTTTCGTTTCTCCTGATGCACTCTGTTATCTTTATTGAGCTTTCTAGATTTGTCTTTGGCTTGTATGTGTTTTTCTTTCTGCTGCATTTTATCTAAAGAAATGTTTTCTACATTGTACCTGTTTTTTTTTTATTATTATTATCATTTTTTTTTTTATTCCCCTCTCAGTATTAGTCATTAGTCAGTTCCCACCACTGTAGCAGTCTTCCCTGTTGGCGGTGTGGGTTATTGCTGCATCTCTCCAGCATGCCACCCACACACTGCCACGAAGCAGCTCAACACACAGCTCCGAGACATTCGTGCTCTGCTCAGTTCTGTCTGGGTGAACTGTTGTACACATTCAAATGCCCTCGCTGCCTTTATTTTCATTAGTTTGGCAGGTTGGGCTGAACAGAATGATTGTTTTGGGAAAACTGAGTTTTATTTATTTATTTATTTATTTATTTATTTATTTTTTTAATAACTGTTTGTATCATCCAATAATGAAATATCAGCATTAAAAATGAAAGTGAAATAGTTTTTGCCCCCTTGCAGAAAATGAACAACATGAATATACTGTACAGGCAAGCAGAGTGTTAGTGTATTTAACACACAGTATACGTATACGTTTTTAGCAACACGTGTATGTATTGATCAGCATGTCTGATACGGATGATGTATTGTCTTCAGTGCACCGTTTGTTCAAATTACAAAAGTCAAATATCAAAGATTGGACCATATGAAAATGAAATGCACTTAAAGATACTCAAGTCTGTGTCTTGGTTTGCTTAGCTAATATTTTTTTATCTTGACATTCGGTATGTTACTAAAAATCTTTTTATTTATTAAGAAGAGAACCGTGATGTCACAGAGGTACACACGCTGACAGAAACTAGGCGGGAAAGTTTTATTGAAAGCTTTGTTCTTCACACTGTTTTGCCTCGCTAGTTAAGATTAACCGGCTAAGTGAGACAAATCTACAGTGATTGCTTCAGACTTTGTTCTCTTCCTGTGGCCTGAGGTACATTATCTCATGGAAACTTTTGGTTTATGGCTAAATTTGTGGATAACCAGTTAGCTTAATTGGCTAAGTAGCTCGCTTGAGCTATTACTAGAATACGTTTGTTTTTTGATGAAAAAAGAAATTTGCTAGAAAAAAAACACTGTTTTGACAGAGTAGAGTAGATTGTGCTACATGGCTAACTTTTTTTTCTTTTCTGATCTTGCTGGCTAGTTTTGAAATGATTAGAAATCTGATTTATAAAGTTAGCCATCATAAGTAGCTAGCTAACTCGAGGAACTTGAGATTCAGTTTCAATATTGTCCCATGTAGAGAAAATATTCATAACTTTTAAAAGTTACAGTTAGGGCTGGACGATATGGACCAAAATTCATATCTCAATATGTTTGGGCTGAATTACAATTATACGAGGTATGTATGTATATATGTGTGTATATAATATATCTAATATCTATATACATCTATATATATATCTCTCTCTCTCTCTCTCTATATATATATTTTGTTTGTTTGTTTGTTAAATGCTCAATTGTAAGCCAACTATATGTGAGGTGTCTCAAACACCTTTACTTATAAGACATTGATCATAATAAAGTGCAAATAAAGGGTTCCTCTTCCTGTTTGAGAATACACACAGCTGTGTAAATAGCAAGATGTAAACAAAAAATCTTTATATTAAATAAAAATGTGCACATCTCCTGAGAATACCTCTTCCGTTATTTAACATAATTTAGCAATGTGGAAAGCTACCGCCGCCGGTATATCTCTCCACTTGGCACTTTTCTCTTCATAGGGCACACCCTGAGTAAATGAAGCTTGTAAAGAGGTTTGTTTTGGGACAGAAGGCTTTCCAGTCTGACTTGCAACAGCACGACTTCCACGAAGTTTAATACATTCCTACTGTAGTTTATGTCACTGTTGTAAGTAGTGAAAGAGGTTCGTAGTGCTTCCAGCACGTGTTGCGACTTGTTTATTGCACTGTCTACATATTACCTTGCTCTGATGCTCAAGTGACCTTTTAAACCCGAACCATCCAGTGTTTCTCTTCTTACAAACCAGCTCACTGTTGCTGTCTTGGCCTTGTGGCTGTGTCGTCCTCCATGTCGCGCCAGAAAACGGGAGCGAGTGAGTGGGGGGGCGGGGTTACGCGCGGAGACGCAAAAACTAGCAAGTTGAATAAGCTTAAGTAAGTTTTAATGCAACATCCATCTATCTACATCTCGAGGTTAACGATATTCCCTCGTGCTCTGTCGCTTTAGAAAATATATCAATACATCTCCAAAACTCAATACATCGCCCAGTCCTAGTTACAGTAAGGTGTAGTCGGTTGTCCCGGATTTTAACACGCATCCAACATAACACCGCATTTTACAATGATGGTACGAAGAGTGTGTTCTGATTTGATTCATTTGAAATGTCTTAAAAATAGTTAATAAATACAATATAATGAAGTAAACAGTAAAACAGCTGGGTAATAAAACCGCCCCACACTGCAATGCAGTGAGCTGCATATATTATTTATACATGTATATCAGTCCTATATCATTACAGATCCTACATCTCTTCACCATAATGTGAACGTTTTCATGATCTGAAATATTTCACAACATGATTTATAGCGTATTCTGAAATATTTGAAAACTGTCACCATAAATTTTCAAATGATAAAATATTTCACTCTCCGGTGCATAGAGAAGGGGGAATAAACTTGGGTTATTCTGATTTAATCAAGGGTATGTGATGTATAAATATTAAAGCATGGTTTAGTAAATGATTCTGGTTTCTTTCCTACACCATATTTTCCTCAGGAGTACTGTACAATCCACGTTCATTTAACTCCTTTGTAAAGACTTTTTTTTTTTTTCTTTCAGATTTTTCTAACTTACTAATGCACTTTTCTTGGCAGCTGTGCTGGTTAAGACTATGAAATACTGCTTATAACAGGAAGCGCTTATATCATCTTTGAGCGTGTGCATATTTTCTTATTTGAAAGGGTGATGGAGGTGGCCGAGTAGCTGCCAAGAAGGATTCGGTATTGTTGTGCCTAATACATTCTCCCTGTTTGTTTTCACCAGGAAATGATGTTGTGTTTTTTTTTTAGTGAGACGTGCACGTCTTTCTGTAATTTAGTTCGTCTGTCAATTTAAAAAATGAACTCATTACATGGCTTGTTGCATGTCGAAAGTTGTCACGGTCATGATAGTCCAAGTTTTGTTTTTCACTGGTGTGTGTGTGTGTGTGTGTGTGTGTGTGTGTGTGTGTGTGTCTGGGGAGCGGTGGGGGGAGCGGTGGGGGGGGGGGGGGCTGGGCTTGTACTCGCTGGACTGTGTGAATTATTCAGCCAAAAGATCACATGATCATTCAACAGGTGTATCGGGGGGGGGGGGGGGGGAAACCACCCAGAGACATTAAGCGGTTCACACTGTCTTACGTAAACACACAACCACACCGTGCACACACACTCGTTCACACATCTAGGCTTTTATTAGTAGAGAAAGGATGCCATGAGAGATTTGTGTGAGAAAGGGAGATGGGAGAGAGACAGGAGAGCCAGCATTTAGGGCCATGAAGATCTTAATTGCCTGCTCCACTTTCACTTGTGCTCCTGGCCTTGTCCTCGTTTTCACCATCTCTCCCTCGCTGTAACTCTCTCTCTCTCTGTGTGTGTATGTGTGTGTATGTGTGTGTGTGTGTGTGTGTGTGTGTGTGTCTCTCTCTCTCTCTCTCTCTCTCTCTCTCTCTCTCTCTCTGTGTCTCTCTCTGTGTATGTGTGTGTGTGTGTCTCTCTCTCTCTCTGTGTCTCTCTGTGTCTCTCTGTGTCTCTTACTAAAATGATACTTATATGCAATGTCTGAGAAAATAAAATGTTTGTGTTTTACACGCGTTATTATGACACACACTAGTGCCGATATGAGGTGCAGGGTTTGTTTAGAAACCCTTCTAGGTTGTGGGTTTTTTTTGTTTATCCTCCTTCTGATTATGAACCTAGTTTCTAAATGCATGGCTGTTATTTAAGTGTTCTCTTTGTGTGTGTGTTCTGTGTTTTAAGCGATCTGTTAAACGTGTGCTGTGCACATTCAGCACTTGTGTGTGTGTGTGTAATCTTTAGCTCGGGCCGTGTGGAATAAGCCACTTAAGGGGGAAACCCAGTGGTTGTCAAAATCTCCCCCATGCACATATACGCTCACCGCCTAGTTTCTACAGGAAGAAGAGAAAGGTTAAAGTTTAAAAGATGAAAATAAATAATCGTACAAAACTAGAAGCATTTCCTGGCATTTTGTCAACGTTGTGGGCTGACGAAACAGAAGTATGTTAAAGCTGCAAAAAAACCCCAAAAAACAACAACAACCCAAAAACATTATTGAGTAGGACTAGACAATATATAAGGATATGTTGTTGTGATCTAACATCGTTCTCAGTATCTTCTACTGTATACCATCAGGTGTCGGTGCTTTCATAACTCTCTTGCTAGTGCGTGTAAAAAGTTTATCAAATCCAATGTCGATCCAATCCAAATCCTCCGATATCAAGATCTGATACCTGGTGATATTATGTGGCGTAAGCCTAGTGTATGTCGTCATAAACAAAGCAACAGGCTGTAATCCGGCCTTAACGAAGGCAATCAAAGCAAAGCGGACTGCAAGCTGTACTCTGTGAAAATATCAAGAGAAAGAACTACTGCAACTTCCTACAACACAAGAAAACTAATCAAACATCTTAAGCGTAAAACTCAGCGCGAGGAGTTCGTTGCTAGCAGCAAGGCGAAAAGAAATGTCTAGAGTCGATGCCAAGTGAGTGTGTTCTGAAAGATCAGCTGCTATTGGTCAGTAACAACGAGGGATTCAGACACAACGGAAACAAAAACATACTGTACTCAACCCGCTCTTCTCTACTGCAGCCCTGCTCCATCCAAGCTAGCTAATGTAGCTAGTTAATGCGCTCCATTTAAACTCCGCTAGATAAGGTTATAAAGAACAAGCGCGTAAACGCGTATGAGCACGTCATGGCCACGATTTCAACCAGGGAAATAGGGCTGGGCAATATGACAAAAATACTATCACGATACTTGAGGACTGTAGCAACTCGTAATGTAATTACTGCACATGATGGAATAAGTATTATATTAATGTAATAAAATGTTCCCTTTCTCAAAAGTTCATCATTTTATCAAAACGTAATACATTCTTGGGCTCATAATGTAATCATGATTTGTACATTATGAGAAATTTATTGCATCAACTCACCAAAACATTGTCATATTGTAATAACTGCAATGCCTTTTTTTTTTTTTTTTTTAAAAAAAACACAAATCCACTGGTATTCCTTTACAGTACATTTTCTGAATCTAAATCTAGTCTTAATCGACGTATGAAATGCACCAGATTTAAATATTCGTGCTATAATTATTATTTTTACAAAATAACTTTCATTATTATTGTACATTACTTCATATAGCTTCAGTTAAGAGGACATTAAATGTTTTTCAATTCGACAGTGAAAGAATGCTGATGATAAATACTGATGAACGACGGTGAGCAATGACACGGTGTGTGTGTGTGTGTGTGTGTGCATGTGTGTATGTGTGTATATATACACAACGTATAGCCTACTGTCTACTACAACCCAAACACAGTAGAAATATGGCAAAAGAAAAAAAAATCCCTTTTTAAAACCAGTATCTTTAAAAAATAATGTTCATAACATAACTAAATAAACAACAATGGAACCGTTCAACCAGCCACCAATTAAAAACCAATAAAACAACATACTTAGGAGGCAACTATGGTGTAAGAATACACCCTAAAGGCTACAAATGTTTCTGGGAGTGCTGAAGAAAAAGAAGAAATATACTGGGAACACCCTTTTACACAGTATAATCACCTACTGTACGTCTTCAGACAAACACTAGAACAGTCCAACCTCATATTCAAAGAAAAATAATATTTTATGTTGAAACGCAACACTACGCAGTGTGCAGTTTATTTCTTCCAATAGAGGTCCTTTATGGCAAACCATCCAAAGAACACGTCTTGGGGCGGCGGTGGATCAGGTGGTAGAGCGGGTTATCCACTAATCATAGGGTTGGAGGTCTGATTCCCGGCCCGCATGATTCCGCATGCCGACGTATCCTTGGGCAAGACACTGAACCCCAAGTTGCTCCCGATGGCAAGTTAGCGCCTTGTATAGCAGCTCTGCTACCATTGGTGTGTGTGTGTGTGTGTGTGTGTGTGTGTGTGTGTGTGTGTGTGTGTGTGAATGAGAGAGTGTAAAGCGCTTTGGATAAAAGCGCTATATAAGTGCAGACCATTTAGTACAACCCACACCCACACTCGTCGAATATGCTGACCAAAAAGCTTCTTTAGTTTTGGAGCAAGGCCACTTGTGCGTCCAGCTCCTTTCTACAGCGCCATCATGCTAATGCAACAGTCCTTATCCTTCTCAAGTTGCAAAAGATCTGCCAGAGCTTCTCTGATATACGTTCTCGCTCTGACACAAGCCCCCATACTGGCCACTATACAATGGCCATTTCGTAGGTAGATTACGACTAGATTTACATTTAGAAAATGTACTGTAAAGGAGTAATTTATATTTAAAAAAAAAAAAATATATATATATATATATATATATATATATATATATATATATATATATATATATTGTAAGGCATTACCGTTATTACAATATGACAGTGTTTTTGGTGAGTTTATAATGTAATGCATTTCTCATAATGTAAAAAATCATTATTACCTTCAGCTCAAGATATTCTTATGTTTTGAGAAAATGATTACATTATGAACATTATAACTATATCTAATAATATAATACTTATTACATAATGTGTAGTTATTACACTATGCTTTATTACATTGAATTGCTACGACATTTCTACAAAAACGGTAGTAAAATAAACAAAAAGTTAAACTGAGTTTGATGATGATGATTTTCTTTAATGCCTACAAAGATAAAGATTAAGTTAAAAAAAAAAAAAATTAAGTAAAATAATCTGCATCCATTTAGTACCATTTTAATTTATTTATTTAATTATGCGTTCTGTTTGTGTATTATTAGCATGGAGCGAAAAAAAACCCCCTGTGCGCTCTCTCTCTCGCTCTCTCTCTCTCTCTCTCTCTCTCTCTCTCTCTCGCTCTCTTTAATAACTGTATCTCAGTGGCTCAAGCCTCCGTTGCTAGCTGTAAAATGACATTTGGGAATTAGCAACGGAGGCTTGAGATGGGCTGTGTAATAAATTAGTTCCTCACGCACGAGCGTTTTAAAGACAGAAACCTGACCAATGTCTTGAAATAAAACATCTGAACATCGTCTTGAGCTGTGGTAACTGTGGTATAAGCGGAATAATCGACGATGGGCCGTTGAATTATTGTAAAATAATACACACCCGAGCTGGTGATGCGGCCAACGGTGTGCATTATTTCTTAATAACTCAACGGCAGCTCATCAGTGATTCCTTACCTTAACTAACTAGCTGAAGTTAAGGCATGAAAATGCAGCTTGGACCAGAGTCTGTTCTACTTTTGCTAGGTTATTATTTTAATTGCTTTGTGTAACTTGGTGTCATTTTCATTAATGTTATATTTCGACGCAACTTACAACCTGCAGTTTGTCCTTGTTTTGTGTAGTAACATTCAGTGAGTCTCAATCATTTAAAAAAAAAAAAAGGAACTGGCTTGCTTTGCTCGTAGCAGCATTATCTGAGGATATGCACTTAAACCGCATTGAGATTTTGAACTCCAAGTTTTCCACCTAAACCCTGTGTTATAAAGCAGTTACACCCAGTCCGTACAGGATTTTGCGGAGTTTTTTTTGTGATTGTTGCAGGCAAAAATGCTCGATTTTGCTGCGGCTTTTTTTTTCTTCAAAATTTGCGATGCAACACGCAGGGCTTTTTTTTTTTTAGCGGAAAACTACATGAATTGGCAACATTGCAATTGCACAGTCCTTTTCTGACCTTTTAGCCGTTGTCATGTTCGACGCACGTGAATCGAAGACGCTTTTGATTGAATGCGTGTTGTGATGACGTCACGTGACACGTCTTGGCCCAAATCTGCGGATATTTAAAAAAAAAAAAAAAAAAAAAAAAAAAAAAAAAGATTTTGCGTTAATTTCTGCGATGGTGAACTGGAGGGACAGTACGTCATACAACCATTTTGTTTAAAGTAAACATCTGGAGGATTTCAGTTGGGTTTATGTTACCGCAGCAAATGTTTTTAGGACTTTGAGCCGTGATTACCAACCCTTAAAATAAATCACCAATTGTTAAAACAGCTTGTTTAGGTGAGTTACGCGGACATTTTATTCGTCTTTGCCGTATTGTTTTAATGAGGCGGTAGATCAGTATGTGCGTTTGTCAGCACGCCTTGTTCTGAATCTTAATGCGATTATGATCGTAATCCCATCTGCTGACAAGTTGCAGAAGCATCACCTTTACGGTTCACCACAGCCATGTCAACACACTCGTAACCCACTTTACAATCCTTGTACCTTGGACCTTCCATGGATGTCATTAATGCAGGTAATTAATACCATGTTACACATAAACCTAACCCTAACCTTAAACTCAGTAACCAAGAGGAATGTTGTGGGGACTAGCCAAGTTCAAAACGGTCAGGTATTCTTATCCTTGTGGGGACATTTCAGAGACATAAAAACAAGCACAAACACAGCCACGGTGTACTGCACTTTATGTATTTTCTATTCTTTATTCTTTACTATGAAATTGCTTCATATGTTGATGAATTTCCTTTTCAAACAGGAAGTCAGGGAGAAAGCGTGTCAAAAGACCTGATTGAATCAACATCACACCGTGCTTCCTGATGAATCCAAACACACGCAACATCAGCGGCGTAGCAAGCTGGCTGAGAGTTCAACGTGAGCTCGTTTTCATCTGTGTGAGAATTCTCACTGCAGTTTTGCAACTTGTTCGGTTTCCAACCTGATTGGCAGCAGTGAGACGATTAGACTCCCTGGAGGGAAGACTAAAAGGTTTAACATAAGGCAGTAAAAATAAATAAATAAATAAAAAAAACCCAAACGTGCCCATAAACAAGCTTTCTGGCCGATGCACAATTGAGCACACACGCGCATGCACACTAAAGTGCCTCGATATCTCCAAATGCCATCTCGTACACACATTAGCTGTATGCTAACTGCAGGCCGTGTTTGCGTAGATGTACTGCATCACGCTCCGTGTAACCGGCAATGTTTGTGGAGTGAGGTCTCAAACGTTTGAGCCGAGATCAAGAGTTTAGAGAGGGAATGAGCGCAAACACAAACTCCAACCATATTTTCAACACACAAGCGATGGGTTAAAAAGAGAAAAACATGGTGGGGAACCGGACACTGCACACAGTGCTCATGTCTGTTGCTAACTAGCTGCTATGGTGGGTGCAGTTTGATGAGTACACGATGAATCGTCTAACATTTTTTTCAATTGGATGTTTTCCCATCCAATTAAAAATGAGAATATCTACAAAAGACTTTTTTTTTTCATGCGATATACACGCCTATCATCCGTAACATTAAAACCACCTGACTAATGTTGTGTAGGTCAAGCAGCTCTGAGCCGTCGAGGCATGGACTCCACAAGAGCTCTGAAGGTGTGCTGTGGTATCTGGCACCAAGACGTTAGCAGCAGATCCTTTAAATCCACATGATGTAAAAGAAAACATGATTCTTCAGACCAGGCCACCTTCTTCCATTGCTCCATGGTCCAGTTCTGATGCTCACGTGCCCATTGTAGGTGCTTTCGGCGGTGGACAGGGGTCAGCGTGGGCACTATATGCAGCAAGCTGTGATAGAAAGGTGTCAGAACACACAGTACATCATAGCCAGCATGAACTTTTTCAACATTTTGTGCTAGAGTAAATCTTCTGTGGGATCGGATCAGAACCGGTTCACCGGTTGTCCCTCCTTGGACCACTTTTGGTAGGTACCAACCACTGCACACCAGGAACACCCAACAAGACCTGCTGTTTTAGAGACGCTCTGACCCAGTCGTCTAGCCATCACAATCTGTCCCTTGTCAAAATCGCTCAGATTCTTACGCTTGCCCATTTTTCCTGCTTCCATCACATCAACTTTGTCTGTTCACTCGTTGCCTAGTATATCCCACCCATATATCGTGGTTATCGTGGTACAGCGGCTTCATGACCGAAGCCGCTGTACCACGATAATTGACGTTGTTCACTTCACCTGTCAGTGGTTTTAATCTTATGGCTGATCAGTGTATACTGCCTCATTTGTGTCCTCGGAACCAAGAGACTTTAAAACACCAGTTTTGTTTTTATGGCCACTTTAACCAAATGTGATAAGAAGCTTTCTCAGACACCTCTCAGACCCGTTACTCTGGCAACAGATGTCCCGTGTCGGCACACTTCCTGATTATTTTCTCTCCTTTTTAAAGGTGTTCCTGCTGTGAGAACGAGAGTGTGAATAGAGCTGTGTATGGTGTGATACTACATCAGGATTCTTCACTATCAAATCATCTAAATGTTACTATAGCTCAGAAATTATGTAGAACAATAGGTTCTTTTTGTTTTTATGCACTCTGAAACACGCCAAGAGTCTGCGAACATCTCTACGCTACTTCTGAAATACCATGGTTTATAAGTATATGTGAAGAAGCTGTTTGGGAATAAGCAGAATTAGAATAAGCGTTGGGGTAAAGGATGACCTTCGTGTCCTTCTCCCATTCGTTATTGCTTAATGCTGCATTAATCTCAAATGGGAATAAGCTTAATTAAACATAATTGGCACAATTCGAGTAAAAATCACACGCACTGACATCTGAGTGGGAATTTTTCGAGCTTTCTGACATCCCAGATTGCTCTGGCCAGATCCTGAAATGTGCACGGCAATGGAAATGAACTTGGATAAGATTTTTTTTTAAAGGAATTTATGCTAATGCCAGTTAACGTTAGATTTAAAACTACAATCGCCCTTTCTATCTATTAGACAAAAGGTCAATGAGTGAATGGCAACTTTGAAGTTCCTGTCCTGCTGATTTCTCCCACGTTATGTGAATACAGAATATTCTAATGGTTTTAGCCTAGCTGCATGCTAGGTAACTAGCCTGTTTTAGTCAGAGAATTGGGGCATCAGTATCTGAGTCTCCACGTACATTGTTATATTCTCTGTGATTTTTATTTAATCTGGAAAATATAACATTACCATAGGACATCATTTGTTCCCCACTAGCACTAGCTAGGTTAGCTAGCCAGCTAGCCGGATTAGCACACAGGTTCTGCGGCTAATGTTTTCATGTAGCATGTTATCCTTTTACTCTCAGACGTGACTGGACTTTGGAAATTTACTGAGAAAGTCTACATTTTCAATGGAAAAATGTGAATTTATTGCGGCGCTAACAATTTTCAGCAAACCAAGAGGAGTTTGGGGAAGAAAAAAACAAAACAACTTGTGTTCAGGGCTGGTTTAATGTATGAGTTAATAAGAAATATTGTTATAGCGAATGATCGGAGTTAAGCAGGTTGTTTAGTGTAATAATTGAGTCTTATTCCAGTCCCTTCAGGATTTTGCGATCACCGAAATGAACGCCAAATCAAGCAGATGACACAATATTTGGAGGAGCTCGCAGTTTTTCAAAATGACCGCGGATTTTAGCCAAGGCACGTCGTGTGACGTCATCACAACGCACGTTCAGTCACAGCCCTCTCCTATTCACGTGCGTCGAACACGAGTACAGCTAAAAGGTCTCGTTTACCAACAAACATCACCGCGAACGAGCGCGCAGAACAATTTCATGCAGCTGCAAAAAAACTCCAGGAAATCCTGTACAGACTGTAATTCAGCACCTGCTTTAAAAATAAATAAATAAATAAAAAGGATCATTATACACCTCAGCGAGTCCTTTTTAGCATTGTTCATATTTTTATTGTGCTGGATTTTAAACTCCTCCAATGTTTTGTTTTGGCGTGAGATGATCGAGGCTATAATGCCAGCTTTACAAACATGTCAATTCAGATGGGATATGCGTATACGTGTACGTATTACCCGGGTTATATCTACTGGTCATTTTATAGTAGGTGAAACACATGACCGATGGCATAATCTTTTCAGACAGGCAGAGGTGGCTCTCTGTGGTAAAGGTTCTAGGTTCATGATCCTTGGTGGTGCAGGAGTTCTCCAGCACGCTGTTAATGATGGACGCTTGTGCAAGGCACTTGACCCGTTCTGCTCCAGGGATGGTGGATCATGGCTGACCCTGCACTCCTAACAAGCAGGGATATGTGAAGAAAATAATTTCCCTTTTGCATATGTGTATAGGCGTGTTCTTTAAAAATGACTGGTATGTCTGATTCAGCTGGAACTCAAATCCCAGAGATATTCCGACGGTGATGGCGTTATCCGTCCTCCACACGTAAAACTAATCCGATCGGAAAAAGACGTCCGGAAGATATTTTTTGAGAACCGTTTTTGCGTAAAATCTTATACGTTGTATTGATCACACCGTTCTTATAAAACGAAAGAGAGCGTGCCTATGGAAGCTTGTTTCCACCATGTATGAGAAAATACTTTATAAAGCCGTATAAATCTCCCAGATTTATTTCGCTTTATTAATCGAGTTCTTTTCACACAACTTTTGCTGAGGTACACTGCAAGTCACAATTCCATCATGCACTGTGAAATCGTGACACCATAACAAGCCTAACACACACTCCTCTTATGACCCATGCCATTACATAAAGGCTGAATCGTGAGCGCAATAAAGGCCCCAAAGTGAGAGAACCAGTAATTGCTATTAAAATGAATCTTACGCTGGTGTGCTATCAGACACCGAAGATGAAACAACGTATTAAATTCTTCCCCTCTCCCAAGATTATTCCTTCTGCTCTCGTTTAATGAGAAAGTGGAAGGATGACGTGCTTGATTGTGACATTTGTCTCAGGCGCTGGAGCCTAGAGGGAAGACGGAATCGATTTTAAAAAGGACGCGGTGTTATTCATAAACATGGCGGCGTTATAATTCAGCTGTGCGGTTTATAAATACGAGTTTGGTAATACAAGAGTAACGTGAATCGTGTCCAGATGTTGTGGTTTGGTGCGTGAATGATTCATCGTGTGAATGAATCGTTGAATGAAGCCACTGTGTGACACACGTGTGAGTATGATGGAGCGGTTCTTCATAAAGGTGTTGCAGTATTCTTTCTTTGTTGATGAAACTTTAGGGGTCACTCTTTTGTGCTCTATGGAACTTCTGTGGAAACACTGATGAAACGAAAAGCCGTTATGTTGCATCACTGGATCAACACAAGAATAACAGGTTTCGGCTTGGACATTATCTTTTATAAGTCATGCGAGGACAGAACGTAACGGCTTACAGAGGACTTTCCGTCCAACAGCTTGCTGAATTTCTGTCAAGGGCTCAAACATGATCATGTATTTGTTTGTTTCTGTTGGACTGTATTAACGTACTTGACGATCTAATTGCCTCACCAGCCCTTATTTGATTTATTTTTTTATTTCATGATGTTCGCTATTACTTTTTAGTCTAGCTGAACAGTCTGTACAGGATTTTGCTGAGTTTTTTATTATTTTTTCGTGATTGTTGCAGGCAAAAACGCTTGATTTTGTTGCGGCTTTTTAAAAAAAAAAAATTGGCGATTTGTGGGGGTTTTTTTGCGGAAAACTACTTGAATTGGCGAAAATGTCTTTCACAGTGATGTTTGTTGGTAAATGAGACCGTTTAGCTGTACGCATGTAGCTGTACTCACGACATGAATCGAAGAGGGCTTTGGCTGAAGTCACATGACACGCCTTGGCCCAAATCTGTGGTAATTTAGAAAAATTGCAAGCTCCTTCCAGATATTGTGGAGTTTCCTTGATTTTGCATTAATTTCTGCGATCGCAAAATGGCAAAATCCTGGTGGGACCAAAACCTGGGATTGGACATCTTTGACTTGCCCAGTGGGCTAGCGAATGAATTTATGTTTTGTCCATTCCTTCTCAGAGTCACTTTTATATTAGCATTAGGCTTGATGTAGATACTCCTAGCACCTTTTTATTAGAGATGAACTGATATTTGATAAACTGTTTATCTGATCTGATGAACCGAATCACTTTATACCGTGAACATATGTCAAGTGCTACGACCGAGACGATGCACTGATGTGCTCACGAATGACATCAATGACCGATCATGGCAAATGCGATAAATACATATTTATATTTCTTTGATGGTGCTGTCAATAGCTGCGTTTACATGGACAACAATAATCCACTCTTAATCCGATTAAGACCATACTCTAACTAAGAAACTAGCATGTAAACAGCAATTTTTACTTACCTTAATCTAATTAAGGTCATAATCGAAGTAAGCAATAATCTAATTAGGACAGGTGGAGTACTCCCTGTTTTAGTCGCATTATGGACGTGTAGTAGTGACATGTAAACACCTTAATCACATTATGAACATCGTGTGGGAGTTTTCACCGCATTTTGCGACAGGACACGATCACACACGGCAGTTTTACGTTTTACGGCGAACAAGAGAGTTCGGCTGTGTCCCAAATCGCATACTTTCCTACTATAGGCCTGTAGTGGGGAAAAATACATGTATCTCGGCTACTATATAGACGGTAACTACGCGATTTGGGACACACCCACCGCTTCAAGCAGTTGTCTATTAGCACGTACAGCATGACAAATAATTAACTGCACTTAAAGCGTTCGTAAAAAAAAATAAATAAAAACACCCAAAACTGTATACGGTACCATAACGAAGACTGACGGCGTGGCACGGTGACGTAATGACGCGGGCTGTTAATCTAATTATGTTCTAAAACATGTAAAACGGGAACATGACAGGAGTATTCTAAAAGCGACTCATGTAAACACCTTAATCACATTATTATCTTACTCAGAGTAAGGTCAATAATTAGATTACTGCTGTCCATGTAAACGTAGTCACTGTTCATTCAGTGAGTGTAGAGCGTCATTCTTGTGCTTTCACACGGTATGTAAGTAAAGACGGCATGCACATATCTATATTGGACTGTCGGAAAGAAAGTCCACGGGGCGGAGTCGGATCTGATCCAGATCCTGCTACCTGGGTGGAGTCGAGCCAAAATCCAGGCTGGTTGTGTGTGTTTAATGCATGTTGTACAGCATTGTGTGGGTTTGAGTCAGGCTTACACCCTGGACTTTTTGGTTCTGCCAACTATAGCGACGACAGCAACTTTTATTGTATAGAAAATTGATTAACACCTTCTGACCAATCAGATTCGAGAATTCCAAAGCGCTGTGGTGTAATGTTTTACGAGCGATTATTGTACTCTTGCAGCTTCTTCTTCAAATCTTCCGATACGAGGCTCTCGATTTGATGCGTCTGGTTATCGAACAATACAATCGACATTATAAAGTCAGCTATTCATTATAAAATACAACTCATGTTAGATGTTGTGGTCACGATGAACATGACAACCTCTCTATGTAGAAAAAAAAAAAAATCCAGGCTCATTCAAAGCCAGCATCTCTGTGAGTATGAGTATGAGTATGAGTATATTATGAAAGAAATGTAAAGTTGTCCCTTTTTATCATATTTGTTGGGGGGTTTATGTTGCTTAGTGGAATTTTTAAAGCTTTAATCTAGATTGCAGTACTAGCATTTTAAAAATAAATATATAAAATACCGCGCTCAGTCATTTAGGTTTAGCTCTTGCATCAGCTGCACGAATCCATAGCAAAGTCTTTCCGGCTGACTTCATGTTCTCTGCTTACATCCTCAATCACTACGTGTGCAGCTAAATGAGGATCGGGTAAGTGCGCACTTTGTGCTGCATTGTGACTGACCGCTTGCCATTTGGAGGGCAGCCACCACTCTGGAGGTCTCTGGGCTTTCATTAGCTGACTCGTATTACTGCCTCCTTTGTGCACCTCTGCTTCTTTCTTCATGAAAGTGTGTTTCATTAGAAAGTGATGAAAAAAGTGGGGTCCAAAAAAAAAAAAAAAATAAAAAATTTGTCTAATTTAGAAATATAACTGCCCTTCACATACCACGGACAATTTGGAAATGCCAGTCAACCATTCAACACATGTCTTTGGACTCGGGGAGGAAACTGTAGTACCCGGAGGAAACCCCCGATGCACCGTGAGAACATGCAAACTCCGCACAGAGTGTGGAGGTGGGATTCGAACCCCTAATCCCGGAGCTGAGCGGCAAACGTGATATATATTGGATTGGATAGTATATTGACAGGATATTGTAAGTAAATTTTACTACATTCAGATTATTGGTGGCTTTCATATATGGCAGAATATATCTGTAGTGCCAAGAGTGACTATTTGTCATGTATTACACGCACCGTAAAATGATTATCTGGGTATACTGAGTAGAATGGACGATGATTTTATTTACAGTCATATTTTATCTCTCTGTCTTTCACACACCTGCACACTCCCTTTTTATTCACCAGTCAGTTATATTTACAATACAATAAAAATTGCCAGGACTATATTGCTGGACATATAACAAGTCCAGAGTATTTAATTCTAAGATTTGTCTCAAATAAAGCAGCACCACCTCAAAGTAGAGACACAGCTACCGTTGTCTAGCCAAGCTGACATCACATAGACCTCTTCACCATGATGTAGTCGGGGGGAAATTGAAAATATAAGTGTGTGTGAACGTAAGAAATCCTGGCTCTCTGGCAAGAATAGAGAACAGCTGATAGAAATGGCAATGTAGGTGGTTGAAAGAGCGTTCAAAGGGTCCCCATGTATCACTGGCCACAAGAAATTGCTATTAATTTCAGTCTCGGAGAGAAAATAAAGTTCTCAGGGACAACGTTATTAAACGACGCTTAACTGGAAAAAGTTACAGAGCCATAGCAGAGAGCTATGTAGGTTTGTTGATATGCAGATGAAAAATTCACAGCGCCACAGCTAATAGTCATGGGACAGGTGCGACATGCTTTCAGACTAATGATAAGGTTAGTTAGTTAGTTAGTTAGAGTTACATTTATATAGCGCTTTTCTAGACAGTCAAGTGCTTTACATAGTATTCGGGGGTGGGGGAAGGGTAGGGGACTCATAGTGCGGCAGAACTCCCACCACACACCAGATATTAGTGGAGAGGAGAGAGTGATGGAGCCAATTCAGGGATGGGGATTATTAGTGGGCCGTGGTGGAGAAGGGCCGATGGGGGAATTTCGCCAGGACCCCGGGGTTATACCCCTACTCTTTTACGATAAGCGTCCTGGGATTTTTAATGACCATAAAGAGTCAGGACCTCGGTTTAACGTCTCATCCGAACGACGGTGCTGTTTTTACAGTATAGTGCCCACACAGGAAGATAAGAGAGAAGCCAGCAGGAACAACAGTTACTCAGAGAACAATAAGAAATGAATTACAATCTGTGAAGATGATGGTATGGAATGTAGCCACAAACAATGAAATAGACCGTATGCCTCTGGTGTAAGCTGGAGGTTTTTCTATTAGTGTGGAAAGCTAATACAATTTTTTTTAATCAAGAAGTAGCCGATTTCTTCACCCAGAAATTAGAAACACTACGAGCTAAAATACAGCAGCAGGCGTTTATTATTTTATTTATTTATATTTTCTTTCCATTCAGGTGACGTCAAAATGCAAGAACACGTTGTCGAGTTTATTCCAATTCGTTTGAATGATCTCCATACCCGGATGATCTCATCTAAACCAGCAACTCGTGTACTAGACTCGACCCCATCTAAATTGCGCTCAGAGGTTGATTTTCCTTCACTCCTCTTTGTCATGTTGAAATGAATTGTAAATGATTTGCTCCACAGCAGCAGATGTTCATACACCATCCCACTTCCACTCTTATAACATTAGTAATTGGAGGACCGCAGCTCCAGGCCCTGAATATCATAAGTCTGTAATACTACAAATGCAGATGAGTTCCAATTTGTGAGTCTAATGTTTGCGAGGAGCGTCATCATCTTCTCCCTGATCATAATGATCCCAATCACGCGACGCTGACGTGCATCGTCGCGCTCCACGACGAGAGCACTCGGCTCTAAGCTGCCGCTCGATCTCGATATCCAGCTCCCGCATGTAACGTTTCGGTGCAGCAGTATATCAGTCCCTTCTGATGATGGATATTCGTAAGGGATGCTAGCATATTTAAACACAGGTAGACCGCTTAAAAATGGATATTGATCGCTGAGTGTTTATCGGGTCTATAGTAATTTATATACATTCACATGGACACACAAAATTGAAAAGTGGACAAAGAGTCAAAGAAAAAGAGAACAAAAGCTTACAAGATACACTAGGATGGATATTCTGCATTGTAGAAATCTCCTAAGGGAGAGGTGATGAGTTCTTTCAGGAGCTCTTATGGTAATACAGTAGGAACTACTTACCCATGAACGTTCATGGAACTTTACATATGGTGATGTGCTGTTCTAGAAAATAAGCAACTTCAGGGTGGGAACAGTAACTGTTTGGCGTTGGACCCAATCACACATCTCTGGTATTGGATATTTTGCTATAACAGCACACCCTCCAGTGTTTTATAGCTTACTTGGATAACCGCTACGTAGTAATACACCAGCTAGATCGCTAATATAGTGCTGTTGGTATTTTGTTTGAGAAGAGTAGGTAAAGGTTTTTTAATCAGTTACAATATTATAGATCCATTTGAATAAGGTTATAAAGTGCCTAGTTTCCTATTTATTTTCATATTTATTGGCTACTGAAGGGGGGGGGGGCACAGTGGCTTAGTGGTCCAATTCCGAAAGACGTTGGGACGCTGTGTAAAATGTAAATAAAAACAGAATGCAACGATTTGCAAATCTGTTAAACCTGTATGTTATTCACAACAGAACGTAGAAAACATATCAGATGTTTAAACTGAGGAAAATGTACCGTTTTAAGGAAAAAAACAAGGTCATATTGAATTTGATGGTTGCAACAAGTCTCAAGAAAGTTGAGACGGGGGCAACAAAAGGCTGGAAAAGTAAGTGTTACTAAAAAGGAACAGCTGGAGGAACATTTTGTGAATAATTGGACAACAGATCAGTATGCGTCCATCCGGATTCCATCCCATCTTAATTTCTGAAAGACTCCGCCTCTCCTATGGATTTTTATTTTTATTTATTTATTTTTTTAAATAATCATGTTACTGACAATAACCAGTTGCCAATTAACCTCCCGCTGTTTCTCTTTAGTAACATTTACTTTTCCAGCCTTTTGTTGCCCCGTCCCAACTCTTTTGAGACGTGTTGCGACCATCAAATTCAAAAGGACCTTATTTATTTCCTTAAAACAGAACATTTCCTCAGTTTAAACGTTTGATATGTTTAACATACAGGTTTATGGGATTTGCAAATCATTGCATTGTGTTCTTATGGACATTTTACACAGCGTCCCAACTTTTTGGGAATTGTGGTTGCAACTCAATTCGATGTATTGCGCTTCCAACAGTAAACCTTGTCTTAAAGCAACTTTACAGAAAATCGTGAGTAGATTTAGATGCCTAATGAGCAAGGCACAGCAAGCTGTTTTTCTTCTTCGCTCTCTCTCACTTGTTCCACTTGTTTATTTTTGCTTGCGTCCTCTGCAGTGTTCCCGGCTCTGTCAGATGTCCAGCAGTGACTTGCTTGTTTAATCCGTGTCCTGAGCTCCAGTATGAGATTTCTTTGTAGGAAGCCATGATGACCGATGCCCAGGGAAACGTCTCACTCTGTCTGGATTCTGAATTTAATAGCGCACACCAGTGAAGGTGTGAAATGAAAGTGTTACGGTTGGATTAACACTGTTTCACTTTAAAATGGACACCGAACATTCATGCCTTAGTTTGATTTCTGCTTCTCTCTGTTATTATTTTATTAGTTTAGTCAGATTGAATTTTATGGAAAGGGATACTGCTTCGGTTTGAGCTAGGGGTGGGTGATGGGATGATAAAATCATACGACCATTCCCGATGGCATTTCTACGATGCACTGTGTATCAGGATATTTAGTTTTGCTAACAGTTTAGTAGTTCTGCATTGAAAAAGTTTCATATTTTATTTAATGTCTACCAGAAATATGTTTTTTTTTTTTAATATTATCAAACATTATTTTTATTTCTTAAAAATCATTTTAACCAGTCCCTTGGCGGTTAAGGCTCTAGGTTACTGATCGGAAGGTCAGAGGTTCAAGTCCCAGCAGTGCCAAGCTGCAACTGTTGGGCCCTTGAGCAAGGCCCTTAACCCTCTCTGCTCCAGGGGGCGCTGTATCATGGCTGACCCTGCACTCTGACCCCAACTTCCTAACCTGCTGGGGTATGCGAAGAAAAGAATTTCACTGTGCTGTAATGTATACGTGACCAATAAAGACTCATAATCAGGATCATTTTGGCCAAGACGCGTCATGTGACGTCACCACACGTGCATCGTGCAACATTCACGTACATCGAACGTGAGTCCGGCTAAAAGGTCTCGTATACCAACAAACATCACTGTGAAAGACCGCGCAGAACCATTTCGTGCGATTTGCGATTTTGCAAACAAACCCAGCAAGTTGCATCACGAATTTGGAAGAAAAAAAAGCCGCAGTAAAATCAAGTATTTTTGTTCGTAAACGTGTATCGTGACATAATCTATTACAGTGTTGATATTATATCATGGCTTAGTGGTTAGCACGTTCGCCTCACACCTCCAGGGTCGGGGGTTCGATTACACCGTGGCCCTGTGTGTGCGGAGTCTGCATGTTCTCCCCGTGCTGCGGGGGTTTCCTCCGGGTACTCCGGTTTCCTCCCCCAGTCCAAACACATGCATGGTAGGCTGATTGGCGTGTCCAAAGTGTCCGTAGTGTATGAATGGGTGTGTGAATGTGTATGTGAGTGTGCCCTGTGATGAATTGGCACCCTGCCTTGTGCCCCATGCTTCCTAGGATAGGCTCCAGGTTTCCCCGTGACCCTGAAGAGGATAAGCGGTAAAGAAGATGGATGGATGGATGGATGGATATTATATCATCATATGGCCCAGCCCTAGATTTAACTGTGTGATATGATCCACTTAAGACATCCTGTTATCATTTTCTGTATTGTTCTGCACTTAAAGAATTGTATCTACAAACACGTACAAGGCTGTGTAATTCATACAGGTCTGTAAGCACACATGATGAGACCTGTAGGAAGAAATTAGTCAGTTTTTTTTGTTTTTTTTTCTGGTTTCACCAGTTCTGGATTGGCAGTTGAAATTGCCTCCGGCTGTTCTCATGCTGGTTTTCTTGACCTGAATCCATTTGCACTGAGAGTTCAAGATGTTCACTCTTTTATATGTGAAGGCTTCTAGGTTTTTTTTTTTTTTTTTTTTTAATGAATATAAAACCTCCATTTTCTACCATTTGGCCCTTCTTTCCATTCCCAGCTTCTAGCTGTGCAATCGGAAATCTCTGACACTATAGATTACTCACGGTTTGGTACACTGACAGTTCATCGTTTGTGCACACATTTTTCTCTTCCCTCTAACGTCTAATTGACGTCTTTTCCCGGCAACCGCTGTGATTTCACACCTGTTAGGAAAAACACAGTTTACTCGCTGTGCGCTCGCTAAAATAGAGACGTATCTCAGCGTGAAGCATAACGTTATAGAAATGAATCGTGGGTATTTATTATTCAAACAGTTCGTTAATGATTGACAGGGTATCCAAAGGCTTTCGGTCGAAAGATAGAACAGTGTCTTCGTACATCTGATTCAAATACCCCATATTGCTGTAGTCCGATTGGGACGGAATTGGATTTTCATGTGTGGGTGGGGTCAAGCCATCTTTTACAAGTGTCACTCTGATTTTCTCTCCGTTCGGATCTGCAACGCCGGTGCTTTTCTCCTTCCTTCCATCCTTGAGACGGTTCTGACGGAAATTACCTACCATTTTCAGTCATTTGCAGGTAGCTGATTGTTAATGTGGTCCTGGTAGACATCATAGCAATTTGGATGTTTTTGGACTGCTGCTTTTGGCTGTATTATGTCATTTGTAGTTGCTGTGTGTCTTATAACCGTGTCTACGTATTGTTTTCACGAAGAGTTTCCATCCATCCATCCATTTTTCCATAGCGCTTATCCTACACAGGGTTGCAGGGAGCCTGGAGCCTATCCCAGGGAACTCCGGGTACAAGGTGGGGACACCCTGAACGTGGTGCCAACCCATCGCAGGGCACAATCATGTACACATTCACACACTAGAAGACTATTTGGAAATGCCATTCAACCTACAACTCGTTTTTGGATTTAGGGAGGAGACCCTCGAAGCACAGGGAGAACATGCAAGCTCCATGCACACAGGGCGGAGGCGGGATTCAAACCCCTAACCGTGGACATGCGAGGCAAATGCGCTAACCGTAAAGCCACCATGCCCCCATTTAAGAGTTTTTAGAAGGACATACAAAAAGAAATTCAGCCGCTTCTCTTCACCATCCCACACGTTGCCCTTCTGCTGTCCTTGCCCCCTCTCTCACTGCAACTCTTTAGAGACCTACTTTGAGAAAGTTCTGCTACATGACCTTCTCTCAGAAGGGATCGCTAATGTGACTTTTAGTGCGAATGTCTTGTACAGTATGTCCCAGTTGATGGGGAAATGAGTGCAGCGAGTTTGATGTCTTTGTCCTTGTAGTGGACGCAAAGACCTTTTGACTAGAGATGGGTGCGGAAACTTCGGCGGAGTCGAGAACAAGACCGACGAAGCTTAATTGGGAAAGTTAATTCCCTTTTTTTGCCCATAAATTCAATTATTTCAAAAGCGGCATTTGATTATTTCATAACGTCGCTTCGGGAGTTAAACATGATCTAGATGTATATCATGTGATTTAGGGAAAAGACCGTTAACTTCATCATAAGTAGAGAATGAGAGCGATGGGAATTAATAGGAACTTGATTACAAAGTTAATGGAATTCATTTCACTTTATCTCAGAATTCATTGTTTTAAATATTTATATTGCATTCTGAAGACGATGCTCACGGTGTAGATATCTGCATCCACCAGCCATGGCAAAATAATCCAGTTTGGTTGCCATTGAAGCTGCTGTTTAGGGTTGGGTGAGATGATGATGATGATTATGATGATCGCGCGCGCACACACACACACACACACACACACACACACACACACACACACACACACGCACACGCGCGTTTATGTCACTAAATGAGTATAAAATGATCTACATTGCTGCTGAGAAAAAGAGAGAGAGTTTTCCCCTAGTCGCTGTTGTTACTGTATTTCTCTATTTAATGGTTTTTATAATTGCATAATTTGCATAATTGCCCACAGTTGTTGTGTTGATGCAGTTTGTGCGGCTTTAATTGGAACCATTTTGTTGTACTTTGTGGAGCAGAGTGTCTGTACTTCGCCTATCGTTTTATGAACCCTCTCAGGTGGCATCACTTCAGCAAATCAACAGAAATGCTGGACTGAAGTGTTTGTGTGTGTGTTTGTGTGTGTTTGTGTGTGTGTGTGTGTGTGTGTGTGTGTGTGTGTGTGTGTGTGTGTGTGTGTGTGTGTGTGGTAACTGTACAGCTAAAGTAATAGCATGATTTCACTGAAACTGATCCCACCAAAGACTTATTCTCTGTCTTCTCTCCCTACATAGGGTGTAATATAACGGTGCCGTACAGGTTACAATCCAAGAAAAGGAATCGGTTAGAGTGAAAAGTGTGTGCGTTGCAATCAATCTCCCCTATTTTCACCCTCTAAGTTTTGGCACCCGATTGTAGCGTTGGTGAAAAATTTCGGACACATCCTGGTGTAATTTCTGCATTAAGAAATATTCAGTACAGACAGAAATAATAAAGTATTTATTATTATTATTATTATTGTTATTATTATTATTATTTAGCGTTTAAAACAAATGAGAGTTGTTGAATTGCTGATGCTGTACAAATACATGACAAAAGAAGTTGTGAAGATGTTATTGTCGGTAAGTCCCTTTTCATCTAGAGTGCATAAAGATTTACTTTGGGGTTTTTTTTGTTTGGGTTTTTTTTTTTTTTTGTTATATTGTAGTATCCATGGTAAAACCATAGTAGCCTTAATAACAAATATGAGAAAGCAATAACCTCTCTAATATATATATATATAATATATATATATAAAAATATAAAAATAATCCCCCCCCCCCTTTTCCCAGATGGACACGGTGAAGTGACGAGCTTGTATATGCATGTAAAGACGTCATAGTCACATGCGTGTACGAACATGTGCTAAGCTTCTACAGTGTCGATTTTTCCATTTAAAAAAAACTTGTGATAAAAGATTTAATCGTCCAGCGCCGTTAGCTGGAACATGAGCATGTCTGGCATTTCAGGTTGAAGGAGCGTAGGGGTGGTGTAATTATATTACCAGCTGTGCAGTCAGGAGCTGTGCGGTTACACAAACTCTGCTGGATGGTGGATTTTTAAGTGATTCTACAGTAACGTGCAGTAAACAGTAGAAAAACAGCATGTTTAATCACTTTCTAATCATTCGCATAACGCAAAAGGTTGGTAGTTCTGGTGATTTTAATATACTCGGAGAAGACCTCACTGGTGATCGTGACGGTGTAATGTCATGTAGTGGTGATAAAATCGTTATATTGCCTATATAATCAACAATATACAGTCAAGAACTGAAAGCGCAAATAAACATTTTTCTCCACTGAAACTACCGGCGATAAGCGTGTAAATGCTGCTAACGTTAGGAAAAGGTTAAGTTTGATATATTAATAACTTTCGAAGAGGCTGTGCTTTTCTGGGAATTTCGAGACGTGTTTTGCATAAAGAACCGCGTGGCTTCGAGTTCACGTCCTGTAGTTCACGTCATGTTTAACTTCGCTAGCTGAGATGGATGCTTTAGTAAGTAATTGTACAATACATGAAACATTATGCCGGAGAGCTGCTTTGTCGGGATGGAAACCGAACACGGTGATGTGAATAAGTCATGGATACGAGGAGGAAAAATCGAGAGAACATTGTTTTAGCCACCAGCGTCCGAAACCAGCGTCTCTGTGTGCCGACTGGAATCCGCGGTCCCGCTACCACTGACTTTATGATGATGATCTTATACTGCACACCACCTTCATCACACAGTTCCTTACTCAGACTTGGAGACTGTCTGATGGCAGAAGGTTTCAGGTGATTTAAAAAGTTTGTCTGAATTTAGACAGTTTATACAAAGACTACAATATAAATCTTAAATTGTCGAGTTTACATGCGTTTAAGTGTTCTTAAGTGTTCATGGGTAAAGTGTTCTCCCTCCCTTGCTCTCTTCCTCCCTTGCTTTCTCCCTCCCTTGCTTTCTCCCTCCCTCGCTCCCTCCCTTCCTCCCTCCCTCCCTCCCTCCCTTGCTCTCTTCCTCCCTCCCTCCCTCGCTCCCTCCCTTGCTCTCTCCCTCCCTCCCTTGCTCTCTTCCTCCCTTGCTCTCTCCCTCCCTCCCTCCCTCCCTTCCCCCCCCCACTCCCTTCCTCTCTCCCCCTTGCTCTCTCCCTCCCTCCCTTGCTCCCTCCCTCCCTCCCTTGCTCCCTCCCTTCCATCCTTACTCTTTCTTCCTTCACTACATCACTTCACTTTCTTCGTTCGTTCCCCATTTATTTCCTTACTTATTGCAATTCTGATTTCATCCATCTCTTCCTCCCGCCCCCTTTCTCCCACTTCTTTTCTTTTTTTTTTTACTTCCTTCCTTTTGTACTTACTTAATCCATTCCTTCCATCCTTTTGTCCTTTCTCCCTTAATCCCTTCCTTTGTCCATTCCTTCCTTCTTTTTTCTTTCCTTCCTTCCTATCCCCCTCTCTTCCTCTCCTCCTTCTTTCCTGCTCTTTTTCTTTTTCTGATTCACTGATTTCCTCCCACTCTTCCTCCCTCCCTCCCTCCCTCATTCCCATCCGTTGTTCCTCTCATTCTACCCTGCTTTCCTTACTTCTTTTCTTATTTACCTAATCCCTTTCCTTTCCTTACTTAATTCCCTTCATTCCTTCCTTCCTAATCACCCTTTGCCCCTTTCTCTTCCTTCCTTATTACTTTCCACCCTTCCTTCCTTCTACCCATCCTCCCTTCCCTCCTTTCTTCCTATATCCCTTAATTCCTTCCTTCCTTCTCCTCTGTTGGTAATCTGATTGTACAGTACATTAGCAGTGTCTCGGAGAAATCTGAAATGAGATTAAACGGAACTTCAGGAAAGGTTCTGGATGTGTATAAAACTGAATAAATGTAAATCCTGGTTGAAGTGGAAGGTCAGAGAGTGTATCTAATAAGAGCTTGTGTGTGTGTGAGAGAGAGATGCAGGGGGAGTTGCTGCTGCTCTCTTGTAGAGTCAAAGTGTTGACTAAAAAAGCAGACAGGAGGAAATGTGTGAAAGGTGCACTGCCTCCTTTGCTTTAGAAATCAAGATGAAGGCTGAAGGGTACGGTAAAGTGAGGGAGAGAGAGAGAGCGAGAGAGAGAGAGAGAGACACACACACACTATGTTTAATGCTGGGAGCAGCAGGAGCATTCAGTCTGACTCTGATTTGATCACATGTTAATAGAGTTACCATGGAGCTTCATCCTGTGTGTTCATTGATGCCCCCTGCAAGAGCACACACACACACGCACACGCGTGCACGCACTTGTACACTTGCTCTCGTGCTCTCTCTCTATCTCCCGGCTGCAGGTGCACTGTTAAAGCGAGGGAGCAAACTTCCTGTGGCTTTTACAGTGTATTATCTATTGTGCACACACACACACACACAAACACACACACCTTTACACAAATGATTTATCGGTAACATCAGACTTTACCCCTTTAGTTTTTGTCCATCAGATAAACCACACACACACACACACACACACACACACACACACACACTCTCTTACACAAATACAGAATAAAAATGAGTAAAAAGAATCAGGTTTCAGCAGTTGAATAAACAAGTTGTGGTGTGTGTGCGTGAGGTTTATCTGATGGACAAAAACTAAAGGGGTATAGTCTGATGTTACCGATAAAACAGGAACGGACAACGCTTATATCATCTTGTCCGCAGGCGCATACATATTTGCGTGTGTGTGTTCGTGTTTGAAGTACAGGCTGCTGAGTCACTGTCAATCCTGCTGCTGCTCTGCCATGTGTGCAATCAAAGCCAGCAGTCTGTAACGCACTCGTCATCTCTAATCCAACCACACAGCCACACTCCCACCTGAATTATTCACACTCACAAAGTCTCAGACTTTCTAGTTTTGGCGAGTTCGGGTTAAAGTGTGTATTTGCTTCATAAAGGAATCCACTAGCGTCGTAAAACGCCTGTATTTAACACAGGGTGGAAATGTTTAGGGTGTTTTTCACACCTATTAGTCTGTATATCATCATCGTCGTCGTCATGCCCAGCGCTACTCTTTCATTCACTGGTCAGAAATATAGCAACGGGGGTGGGGACCTCAACAAATCCTTTGCCAATTGTACATATAAATCATAAGTCACCCGAGCATGGAGTCTGTGCTAAATACAGTTGCAGTCAAAATGATTCCCATTGAAAATCAGGTTTATTGTCAGAATGTACAGACTTTCAGCTGTTTGTAATGAACAAATCAAACGTAAGCAATTGAAATATTTCGACACAACGAATGCTTCAAGTGGTTTCCCCAAATTCAACGGAAAATGCAACTTATAATGACTTCTCCAGTCTCGAAATGATTCAACCCCCTGAATAGAATCCCTCACAACAGCACATACGCAAAACAGGTGTTGTCTCAAGAACATCTGATGTGAGTAATCAAAGTCTTCATTAGTTGCAGCAGGTGCGGTTGAGCTGGAACACATGAAATACCTGAACTGGCTAGGGGTAGAAAATGTATGAAATACCTGGACGGGGCAGAAAAAGGAGAGCAAGCAGATTCCTGAGAAGGCAGGTTGTGAAAAACACTCGAGTGACTGTAAAAGACCTGCAGCAAGACTTGGTGCAACAGACACTGAGGTTTCAGTGAGCACAGTAAGGCGTGTACTAAACGCAGAAGGTTTCCATGCCAGAACTCCAAGACATTCACCACTACTGACCCAAAAGCACAAGAAAAGTTTTGGGATTCTGTTCTGTGGAGCGATGAAACAAAACTGGAACTCCTCGGCACGATGGATCAGCGGTATGTCTGGAGGAAGAAGAATGAACACTCTGTCCACAGTCGAGCATGGTGGAGGCTCGGTGATGCTCTGGGGCTGCTTTGCATCCTCGGGCAGTAGAAACCTGCAGCGTGTGGAAGGCAAGATGGATTCATTGAAGTATCAGGAAATCCTAGGAGAAAACGTCACGCTGTCTGTGAGGAAGCTGAAGCTTGGGCGTCATTGGACCTTCCAACAGGACAATGATCCTAAACATACTTCAAATTCCACCAAGGCTTGGTTGCAGAAGAAGTTCTGGAAGATTCTACAGGTCCATCACAGTCACCCGACTTGAACCCCATAGAAAATCTCTGGTGGGATTTGAAGAAGGCGTTGCAGCACGCAAACCCAAGAATATTACTGAACTGGAGGCCATTGCTCATGAGGGACGGGTTAAGATTCCTCAGGAACGCTGCAGAAGCTCTGCATCTCGTTTGCAGCAGGTCATAACAGCAGAAGGGTGCTCTACTAAGTACTAAAGATGCTTACCATGAAAAGGTTGAATAATTTCAAGACTGGAGAAATCCTTATAAGTTGCATTTTCAGTTGAATTTGGGGAAACCACTTATAACCTCTATTTCAATTGCTTTTGTTTGATTTGTTCATCGCAAACAGCTGAAAGTCTCTAAATTCTTACAATAATCCTGATTTGCGATGGGGGTGGAATCATTTTGATTGCAGCTGGTAAATGATTCAGTTGAAATGTTAGAAGTAAATATTATAT